>NW_001884568.1:0-143534 GCF_000146915.1 Parastagonospora nodorum SN15 | reverse complement strand
CCTGCAGGCGAATATATGCTAACTGTTCATCGGTCTTTTTTTGCATGCCTTCTCGTTCTGGATCGTTACTTAGTGAAATGTGAATATCAGGATAGCAGACCGGAAGATGCAACTCCACAGCGTCAGGGCTGTAAGTGAAAAAGTCGTCGGCGAAGGATGAAAGCCTCATCAAAGTCCTTTCTGTCCAAACCCTCCTCAGGTATCGGATCCGATGCCGTAGCAACGTTCATTCCAAGATCTTCGACGTGGAAATTCTCCGTAGTAAAATTATACAGCTCTTGATAATTTTGTTCGTCAACCACAATCCTGACACGCATGCCCTCCTGTTCACGAGCATTCGGGTCTTTCTTTTTGGCCTCGGCAATTTGGTCTCTGTATAGATGTCGTTTTATCAGCTTCGCCTCTTCTTTTTCCAAATAGTCTTCATGCGCCTTAACAACCCGTCCATTCGCATGATAAAGCACCATCTTGCCGTTCTTAGTGCTCGACGTGCCTATCTTCTTATTTCTTCCGCTCAATTCTCGTTTGTGATTGCCGAAGCCGTTTTTTTTTGCTAGAGTCAGGATGTTGAGAGTGTCTTCTCCTCGAGGGCGACATCTCACCCAAAAGTTCCATGAAGTCTTTGTTCACCATATCGGGACGAACAAAGACGCAACATCAGCCTCGAACGCATCCGTCGCACTCGAAACCCCTGAGATAGGCATGCGTTGCTTCATTATCAAGGACAAAGAAATAACGAGGATGTCGTGTGAATTCGGCTGTGCTCTTGGCTGTGAGGTGTTGAAGACTGGGGAGAAATGCGCAAGGCGTAATGTGGTGGGAGATGTCATACCAGGGTTGGTGAGTTAGAGTAGATGGAGTGAGATGAGATGATGAAAATGTGTGATGTGAAGGCAAGATGATGGTCGAGCGAAGCTTGGTGCCGCTATGTCTGGGTGACGGAAATGGACTAGCTCAAGTAGGTCGCAAGAAAACTCCAGGGCTAGGTACCAAAACAAAGACAAAGAGATGCGAGACGACACAGGTTGCACAAGGAATCATCGCAGTAGTTTGGGTGCTAATCATAAAAGATCAAGTTGTTTGGAGGTGTGATCGTATGAATGAATTGATGAGATGCAAAAACTGAGCTAAGAGCAATGCTCAACTTGTTGGTCCAGCTCCAGAAAGTCACAATCCTTCTCCCTACGTCCTCAAGCTATTGAATTTCCTGGTTCAAAGTATGATCTCATTTTCATTGCCCTCCGTCGGCTTCTCGCACTCGCCTGCGCCAGGTTGAGCGTCTAGACGACAAGGCCTGTGCGAGTCAATTCTCCCTTGCGCACTTCGCGATCGCAAGTACGAAGGCCTTCACCGTTGCCCATGACCTCGATGCGCTTGGCTACTCGATCATGCTGAGCACGACGGAAGTGGCGGTTGCGGCCAGATACATCACGCGGGCCGCTGTTGTATGCCCCAGCAGCAGGCGCAGAGCAGTCCCGAGCCAGATGGCCTTCCTCGGTACAGTTGTAGCAGACTGGCGGAGCACGCTCGTTGTTGGTAGAGGGCGTCTTGGTCTCAGCCTTGCAGTTGCGAGCGATGTGGCCCCCTTTCCACGGCAGTTGTAGCGAGTGAACGGCTGACGCTTGGTCTTCGGGACCGTCTCCTTTGTGATGGGCCGTGCAATCTTTGGCGATGTGACCCTTCTCATTACAGTTGTAGCAAACGCGAGCTGCCTGTGCCTGTTTTTTCGATACGCATAGCTCGTCAGGGCCTTCTGTACAGTCGCGCGAGGCGTGGCCTGCAACGCTACAGTTGAAGCAGACCGGCTTGGCCAAGCAGTCCCGTGCAATGTGGTGAGCTTCCCGGCAGTTGAAGCAAATGATGACCCTCTCCAGGTGCTGGGATTGTTCGCTAGATGTCTCGTCCTGTGTTCCTGTGGTGTCTTGAGATGACTTGACCGATTGCCTGGCTGGTCGCTTGCCGCCGCGGCGCCCACGACGGATCTTGTTGTTCGGACCAGAAGCAACCTTCTTCTCACTATCAGCTGGGTCCCGTAGCTTGAAAGAAGTGATGCTGAGGTTCTTAAGGTTGTCGTAGTAGTTCTGCGACCAGCGGACACCCAGATTGGTGATTGTGGCATAGTAATGCTTGCCGTTCTGAATGCGGTGCGCAAGAAGGTCCTTCATGGCCTTATCCAACGCATCTTCGAATGCATCATCCACCTTGGCGTACTCTAGGTAAGCGGAGTAGTTGCAAGCCCAAGGATTGGCCATCTCATGGGCGAGGACACGCGCTGAGTAGTCGAGGAGAGGCGGGATGAAGGCAGAGAAAGTCGTGATCTCTTCGATGGTGGGTAGGGCACTATGATACTTGCCCTTGAGACGTCCAACAATGCGATCCAGGAGAGGCTCGTACTGGAGGAATGCGCTATGGGTGTATAGCAAGACGAGACTATCAAAGGGTAGCTGTTCGAAAGTGTCTTCATCGTCCGGGTCCTTCTCGCCAGCTTGCATGTACTTGTAGATCCAACGGACGGGCAGCTTCGATCCATTGGGAATACACAATTTTCCGGTACGCTCCTCGATAAGTTTCTTCTTCGCATATGGGGAAAAGTGCGAGATAAGACTGATAGAAACGCCTTCCAAGCCGATGAAGTGGTCGTCATCAGGACCGACAATGATCGAGGCCTTTGGGCCTTTCTTAAGTCTATATTTTGTTAGTAAATTCACTGGCGTTGGAAGGAACATATACCCACCCTGTCAGTTGTGAAGCTGTCAGCGATTGCGAAGACTTCTTGGGTCGCCCGTTAGTGTAAGACATCGGGATGGTTGTAAAGTGGTCGATTGCCTCCGCTCGAGTTCAGTAGCGAGTTGAGATCAGCAGCCGAGGAGTGGCGGAGCAGAAGAGGTAAGCCTCTCGTTGCAGCTAGGAGTTGAGGTGATTATGTAGCTCGAGGCCACAAGCGTCGTACGCAAACCTGGGTGAATGAGACAAAAGTAGGACTAATCAAGTCGCTGTTGCCTTTGCTAGTAAGAGCAGTATTGAGGCCAAGTGAAAGAGAATCACTCCCAAGGGTGAAAGGGTTGAAATCCTCGGGTAGCAACGGCCTGATATGTTCGCGTTCGACGATGGACAAGCCTGGAGGTCTAACAAAATCTTTGATGCCAACTGAATCGCCTCGCTGGATGACGCTTAGCTGAGATGACCGTCGAGTATAATTAGATGGCATGTCGTTGTGCTCTACGGAGATAAGTGAGCCAAGTTTGAGGATCATCGCAGAACCTGTTACTACAAGCAGGTGAGTGCATATGGCTGACTCAAGAAAATCCAAGAGATCGGGCTCCCTGTAAGAGCATGTTAGCAACAGCCCCATGTCTCAGTGTACTTACGTTCGAATAGAACATGGCCTACTGCAATGCATCGCGACAAAGGTGAAGAGCCACCTGCGGCCATGTGCATTTGCGAGCCCATTCCGTCACGTGCGCATCCACTCCAGCGGGGAAAGAGCAAACGCATCGCGAGCGCGTATTCAGCCCAACTGCGCACTTCTAGACTTTGCCCAGCTCAACAATGCCGACCTACCGGAGCATCAACATCGCGCTGCACTCGCAATTCGACGTCGAGACCTTACCAGAGTACTTCCCTCTACCACAGAAGAATTACCCCGACACGCACAGAGTTCCAAAGCTCATCGACGAGACAACCTCCACATGTAGTGTCTACATTCCCGTCTTGCCCGGCAGCCTCTTCTGGATAGGCTACTCCGTCTCACCGCCCGTACCCGTTGGCCAATACTTCCTCTTCAAGCTCTACATTAATGGCGCGCACATTGTGAGCTGGTCTACTGGTGAAGAGGAGGAATGGAAGGGAAAGACTATGTTTGGGTTGTATGAGCGGCCAGAAGATGAGGATGGTAGGCAGAGGCTGGAGAAGAGGGCTTTGAGGTTCACAGCGATGAAGGACAAGAAGAAGTGGGACGATGTGGAGGATGTGTTTGATGAGAAGATGTGTCTTGAGATCCGAGTGCTTCGGGCGCATGGAAGGAAGAGGATTGAGAGGGAGGTGGAGTCTTACGAGAAGACGGAACATGCGGGAAAGGGAAAGGGCATCGGCCTCATCAACGCCGGGCGCGCCAGCTCAGAGCAGCCGAAGCGGTTCTATAAGTTCGCACTTACGGATCCCATCGATCAGCCGTTTGCTACGTTCAAGTACTTCTACCGCACATGGGAACAGCTGCACCATCTGGGCCTGCTGGCCGAGGATGCATTGGATGAGAACGACATGCCCATTATTGAGCCATACGATGCCGATGGCAGCCAGCGTTCTCTTTCAACGGCGAGAAATGTCAGCCGTGCTTCGACCCGCGGTGATGACATCTTCTTCGAGTGCGGCGATAGCGCTGCTGCTACAGAAGGCCAAGCTGCGTCGTCAGTTTCGGGGCCAGCACAATGTGTGAGCGGTTCCCTAGAGCAACCGCGCGCCTACATTCCACGTGGTGCACCCAGCGAGAAAGCGTCAGAAGAGACGTTGAGGACAGGCCGGCAGTCACGACAGCGTCACAGCGGGGGCGTAGGCACTGCACCACAGTCCTACCGCCTCTCCATGCCACCATCTATCAAGCTCGTCCCAACTCAGCAGAGCAATAAAGTCCTGCCCACGATTCCAAAGAAGGATGATGCTAGGTCATCTACGGCTTATAGTCCACACCCAGCATATCCGGTAGACGAGTGGAGGCTGCGCACCCCCAGTCCAGTCAAGTCTGTTCGTGAGGGAATCTCAACACCGCCGATGGCTAAGTCACGAGCCTCCTCTTTGTTCAGCGCATTCACTTCTTCATGGAAGCGTCGTCGTTCCCCAAGCGCAGGGGGTCAGGCGAAGTCAAACAACGTCGGTGGTAGTCGGAGTGTTTCCCATTGAGGTATAGTTGGGAGAAGCCAGGCACAACAGGATTTTACACTCTGCTTTGCGAGTTCTCCATAGATGCTAGGCGCGACGAACATGCAGTGGTTAGTACAGAAGGTGTCGTGAAGGATGGCGCCTCGGCGCGAAACATGGGCTGCTGCACGATTACGACGCGACTGCAAGGCACAGGCCGGCGATTGGCGGAAGGAAGCAGTTAATCCGACCATGCGAAAAACCTACCTAACTATGCTAAGTAGGGCCGCTAGAAGCTTAATAGGCCTAGGTTAGAATAAGCGAGCTATAGCAAAAACATGTTATAAATATATTTATAATATATTTACGCACCTTACTAATAACTATACTCTAAATTACTTTTTAAAAAGTAATTATATCTATAGTAAATTAAAACACGTTATAAATATATTAAAATACTTTTAGCTTATATCTCTAGCTTAGGCTTTAAGGCTATAGAGAACTATATAAGTAATACTAAAAATATATTTATAATATATTACTAATATATTTTAAAAGTATCTTACTTAGACTATCTTACTCTAGACTACTTACTTACTAGCTACTTACTCTTTACGCAGAATACGTAGAGCTATTATATTATTATATATACTAAGTAGCAATGCTATAAGAATATAGATAATAATATCTTATATAGCGTAAGTTAAAATATATTACTAATATATTTAGAATATATTTTATATCTTAATATTAATATATTACTAATATATTATAGAAAGTGCTAAGTGCTATAGGTACTCTAAAGACTTATTTTAGAAGCTTAAAGTATAGCATTAGTATTATAGACTTCTCTTACTTTAGCAGAGGCTAATCTAGTAGTAACTTTCTATAGGCATAGAAGTATAAATATATTTCTAATATATTTCTAATATATCTCTAAATATTTTTAAAATAAGTTACTAATATATTTTAGTCTTCTATTTAAATCTTATAGCTACTTATACTACTACTGCTAATACTACTTACTTTTAAGCCTAGTAAGCTATAGTTATATATAAGGCTAGCCTGCGTATAGTAGATAAGTAGATCTCTACTATCTGCTATGCTTATAGTATCTGCGCAGAATAGGTAATAAAATATATTATAAATATATTATAAATATATTTTACTAATAGTTTATAGCTCTATAGAACTACTATAATTACTATAGTCTGCGCTATCTAAGATAATAGTACTATGCTCTATAGTATATGCTACGCTAAAGACAGGCATAATAAGTTCTATAAATATATTATAAATATATTACTAATATATTTTAGCCTATATATTTAAGAAAGTAGAGAATAATAAGAATATCTCTAAGAGCTGCAAGCTATTTATATAGAATAATAAGTAGATAGTAGAAGAGAGGCATAAGAATATATTAATAATATGTTAATAATATATTACTATAAGCAATCTAAGATTTGCATAATTAATTATCTTCTATGCTATAACTATATATCGAAAATATACGTAAATATAAGAATATATATTAGTAGTATAATAAGAGAAACAGCATAATAATATATTATTATGCTATTTCTCTTTTCTTTATAAGACTCTTAGAAGTTTAGCTATAGTATACTATCTAGCGCTTAAAGGCTAGGCTAGCTTAGTAAATATATAAGAATTAAGTAGCTCTTAAAATATATTTATAATATATTATGCTAAAGTTAGTAGCATCTCTATAAAAGTAAACTCTAAATATAATCTTACTTAATACGCTCTTTCTAAGTTCTTATATAAGGTTTTTAAATAAGTATCTATATAAGAATCTTAAAAGAGCATATTATATCTCTTTCTAGCACTATTTATCTTAGTACTATTATATATTATATAATAACTTTTAAGATAAAGAGATTCTCTAACTCTAGAAATATATTTATAATATATTATATTTGCATAAAATATAAATATATTAAGAATCTCTATATAATATATTTTCTATAAAAAAAGATATACTCTAAGAAAGAAAGAGAAAGATATTTTCTTAGTCTATACTATACTTATTAGAACTTAAAGTAGTTTCTAGAAAAATACTTTCTAATAAGAGTATACTCTATAATAAGTTAGTAACTTATTTAAAGATAAAAATAAAAGCTTATCTCTTTTATTCTTAGCTCTATACTTTAAGCATAGAATACTTATATCTTTTAACTTAAGATATTAAATATATTCTTAAGAGTTAATATCTTTTTTCTCTCTTCTAGTCTTTAAGTTACTTATCTTATACTAAGAGTAGAGAATAGAAGATATTTACTTTCTTTCTTAAGTTATATGCATAGAAAGAAGAACTAAAGTTTCTTAAGGCTTAGAATATATTAATAATATATCTAGAATATATTATAAAAATAGTATTCTAGAATTAGAAGAAGCAGAGAGCAGTAGTATAGTAGTCTCTAGAGAGAGTATAGTACTAGAGCTTAGAGTAGGCCTATGCTCTAAAGAGCTCTATTTTAGAGCTTTTTTTATATATCTAGGCAGAGTATACTCTTATAGCAAAGGTTATAGTTTATATATAGAAGAATATATATCTAATATATTAGAAATATATTTACTCTTACTTTCTATAAATATAATAAGATTACTAAAGAAAGTAAGGCTCTTATATATAGATTTTATAGATAACTAACTCTATTTACTGCTCTAAATCTTATTAAGAGTATATTCTAAGTAGCACTTATAAAGGTATATCTTTAGAGTATCTCTATCTTAAAACTTCTACTATATTCTATTACTAATATATTTTAAATATATTTATATAGACTTATATAATAGAGAGCTCTACTAATAACAGCATAATAGAATAGCTCTTCTTAGTAGATTATAGTATAGTCTTAGTTAAATAGTAAGTATCTATTAGAGAGACTATTAAAGAAAAAGTACTTCTAATATGCTACTTATAAGAATATATTAGAAATATATTAGAGATAAGATACGTAGCCTCTTATATAGCGTAGCAGTATTTTATTATTTATAATAAAGAGTATTAATAAGAAGAGAGTTAGTATATAAGGTAAGAGCAGAGCTAAAAGCAGCTTAATATATACGCAGATTACTAGATATAGAATAGTAGTAAAAAATTTTTAGTGCTAATTTAATATATTTCTAATATATTTTAGCTATATTAAGTAAGCTTCTATTTAGCACTTATAAAAGCTAATTCTTTTCTTCTTAAGTTTAATACTTACTTCTTTATATATAGCTTTTACTTCTTCTATTACTATTTAAAGGTAGCTTACTCTTATTATATCTTAAAAGCTTCTTTCTCTTCTTAGAGAAGCGCAGTAATAGAGAAAGAAGAAGTATATAGTAAACTAGACTCTCTATAAATATATTATAAATATATTAAGAATATATTAAATAATATATATTATAATAACCTTCTATAGTAGAGATAACCTAGGCAGTAGCTAGCTAGGTAATATATAACTATTTAATATAAGTTACTAAATTAACTAAGATAACCTCTTCTTCTTTAGAGGTTATTAAATATACCTAGAAGAGTTAGATAAATTAAGAACCTTATTATTATCTTTAATCTTAATAATCTTCTAGTCTTATTAATACTCTATAGAACTTATAAATATATTATAAATATATTATAAATATGTTAATATAGATTATACTTACTTCTCTTCTTCTCTCTACTTATCTCTTACTTTATATTATAGAAGTATCTTTAGCTCTATAAGTTAATATTTCTATTAGAATAGCAACTACTATATAATTTCTTATTATTATATTTCTTAATATTCTGCCTATCTATCTTTATTGCTCTAAGAATATATTAGAACTATATTTAAAACTTATTTCTACATACGTATATTAGCATTCTCTCTAATAGTAGTATCTTAGTCTCTATATAGTATTTCTTTAAGCCTGCTTACTTAGCAGCATTTAAGTATAACTCTAAAATATTCTATATCTGCTTTAAAATATAGCTATATAGCTAATAGAGCTTAGCTATAATAACTTAGTACTTCTTATATCTTATCTAGTTTATTACTAGCTTACTCTTTTTATTTACTATAACTTATTAGTATTATATTTAGTATATACTAATAATACTAATATACTTTCTAAAAGATCTATATAAGCATAGTACTTATTAGCAGACTTAGAATTAAGCAGCGCTCTTATATAACTCTATCTAGAGTTAGTTATATAAAGAGACTATAGTATAGCCTAATTTAATACTATAAAGAATATAGATTTAGTATAATCTTATATAGTTTATAAGCTACTACTGCTAAAGTTAATATTATAAGTTAATGCTACTAAGATAGCGCTTAAAGCGCCTAATAATAAATATATTAGTAATATATTATAAATATATTATTATAGCACTTATCTACTATCTGCTTGCTATCTATATCTATAGTAGTTTTATAAAACCTAGTAAGATAGAGGTAATACTATTATATAGCTAGAACTCTAGTATACTAAGTAAGAAGAGTAAAGAAAGCTATAAATATAATCTTATATATCTTTAATATTTTATACGTTAGGAAAAGTGAAAAGTGTCTGGTTAGTAGTGTCGCTGCAATTTGCTGTTGATTTAATAGATATAACGATTTAACAAAGTCGCTCTAGTTACTTTTTTCTAACGTTAGGTTGACGTCGGAACAGTCTAGTTACTGTCCTCTACTGTTTAGCACTATGTAGCTATATTGCTTAACTATGCTTTAGTTGTTTTAGATCTTAGCCATTACCTAAACCATTCCTGTATTACTCCTGTAAAAGAGGCAGAAGGAGGTAAGACTACGGTTCAGTTGGCGCAAGTGTTTGGTAGGACAGTTCTAAGTCCTTCTATGCCAAATATAGCCTGCAGCTTATTAGGGCTTACTCCTGTTCTGTAAATCTAGTACTATTAGAGATAGGAGTCTTATATCTGCAAACTACGTGCGAGCTAGTTTCTGCACAGTTAGCGACTGTGCGAGATAGTGTTGTTACTTCTAGGAACTATAGCAGACTTAATGCATTTCAGAAAACATAATTGTATAGCTATTAATTGCTAATTTGCTCTGCTAATTATCTATTTAACTATTATATAGTACTATATAGGTCAGAGCAGTTTATCTCTTCTTCGTATCTTTCTACTAGAGCATTGTAGTCTTCTAGCTCTAATTCCTATTCGTCTTTCGTTAGCGCTAAGGCGTGTATAATGCAATTGTCTATCGTGTATTCCTCTGCTAATATAGCAAACTCGTCTTACGTGCTGTCTATTATAATGCTCTAACTTTTCTCTTTATTCTAAAACTATACTTGCTCGTCGTCGTTATGTGTTACACTTTCTATAAAGTTGTTAGCTTTACGAAACTCTCTAAGTAATATATCGTGTATTTTCTCTAATAATTTGCGCAGTTGCACTCTAGTCTCTTCCTGTTATCTGTTAGCTTTTGCTCTTATGTTATATTAGGCATCTTGCCTCTCTCTCGTCAGCCTCTATATCTTTCTTATTGCTGTAACTAGTTCTGCACTTATCTATAGTAAGGATATTATCTTCTTATTTTTTCTGCGCGATTATAGTCTTCTATTAATGTATTATATCGTTGCCGCTTATTATCTGTACATTTTATAAGAAATGTTATTAACGTTATTGTCGTGATAGTCGTCTGGCATAGTAACGTTAGATCTAGAGTTTTCAATGTAGTTCGCGTGTATAGCTATTTATTGTTTTAAAGCGTTTCTAAATAAGAAGACAGCGTATCTCGCTTAGCCTTTTCTACTTCTTGCAGATAGCGTTATAATTATCTATACTATGTTAGCTATTATTATTTAGTGCTGTTATAACATACTCTCTACAGTATAACTATAGAAATAGATTATCTTTCTCGTTCTGTCGTCGTAGTACTCTTTGATAGCATTATATAATACTATGCCTATAAGCGCTATTATGTTAGCGCTTAGGAACTAAAACTTATTCTAGTTCCCTGCTATAGCACTAATACTCTATTTTCTATTATTATAGAACGCTTGCGCTATAATAGCCGCAATTGCACTGTTTAGGAACTAGAGCGACGCAGGCTATTACTCTATAAGCTAATACTATCGTGTCCTAGATTAACTTACATTCTTAGGATTCTAGCGCAGGTAGACAAAATCCTAGAGCAGCTTATTTAGTTTAAGGACTCGCAGTTCGAGATAGTTTAGAGTATATGCAGCTGTAACCTCTATGCGTGCCTATTTTATTATATGCGTCTGCAGGTCGCTGCATATATCTAACATCTAATAAGTACTGTTAGCTATAGTTATAGATAGTCTGCAACTATACTTACTTAGCAGGCTGCACTTCTGCAGAGCGTAGTCGCTATAGACGAGCAGACTAGCAGAGGCGCTGTTTTCTAAGCCTCTGACTATGCATCTAGCATTAGCTGTGCAAATATACTTCTATAAGTATCTAGCTACAGATTAACAGGTGTACTATATAGCGTTATCCTATTATTTGTTAATAACTGCAATAACAATATTACCTAAGCCTTATTAAGTGTACTTTTGTGTTTAGGTTATACTAGTTCTCTCGTCTAGCGTTTTTGTGTTCTCTATAGCATTTAATAAAATAGGTCTGCTAGATAAGATAGTAGAAGGAAGGCTTATGCATATAAGTTAACGTAAACTACTTTAGTAATTATAGTATCTTTGCTTATATTGCACAGAACGCAGTGCGTTCTTCTGTGTTTAAGAGGTATGCTGCGTAGCAGCAGTGTTCTGTTTTAGTTTATATTAACTAATCGTTTTTATTCTAGCTTAATGTCTAGTCTCTATAGATTAACTAGTGCGTAAGGGTGCAGGCGTCCCTTTATTAGAACTAGCATATCTTCTAGGTTCGTGGGTTTAAGACTATATAGAAGTTGCTAAGTCTTGTGAGTTTAATTGTAGTATAGTCTCTCGTAATAAAGATAGTAGAGTTGCGCTTTGCATAGTTCTTAATTTCTATAATTCTTAGTCTTGCTATTAGTGTTAGTGTCTATCTTTGATACAGACCTTTACGCTCTCTTATATCTAACTAAGCGGCTGCGCTCTCTTTACAGAAGGTAGTGCTACGCTGCTGCGCACCTGCTAGTTTCTTATATTCTTTACTATAATTACGCGTTTTTCTGTATAGTACGCAGGTTTATACTAGTAAAGAATCGCGTTTAGTCTGCGAAGGATTAGTTATGTCTCGAAGAGTGTGTTAGAGCATGCAGATACTTCTAAATTGTTACGCTCCTTGTATAGTTTTGTAAGAGGTTATCTGCTGTGCTGTATAATTAGTAGATATACTATTGTTAACTGTCTTCTAGTGTTGCCTATAGTTAATTCCTGTTAGCACGTCTTAGGGGCGCTTATCTATTGCCTTGTTAGGTCTATTCAGCTTAATTTGTTTGAATTATAGCTGTGTTCCTAGCGTTATTAGTATACCTAATGATATAATATGTCTATAGCATTAAGGAAAGAGCATAGCGCAGGCTTTAGCTTAATTTTCCTATAAGGACTCTCTAAAACGTTTTTCTTAAGACGTATATTATATTAATAGTTTAATTACAAATGTAGCTCTATAGAGTTTCGTTGCAACTATATCTTGCAGTGCGCTATGCTAGCGTGCTTCTGTTGATATTTGTATATAAGTCTAACTATCTGCTGTTTTCGTGTAGTAGTATATGCTACTGCGTTTATTCTTAAACTCTACCTCTCTCTTAAGTGTCTGTATAAACTGTGTATAGTTAAGGCTACTAATATCTTTGTATTCTGTTGCTAGGTCGTCGCGCACATATAGCAGTTAGTCTATTTGTATAAGGATCTAATCCTGTTCGTATGCACTAGCTACTAGAATAGTTAATAGTTAAGGAGCGTTGTTTATAGTGTTAGACTGTCTAGCACTGTAAACTATAGCCTTAGCATATCTATTATTATTCTGCAGCCTAGTCTTAGAATTATAGTTATATCGCATTTTGCGTTGCTTAGAGCGTATCTGTCGTATTATATTGTAATTATATTAGACTGCTAAGTACGTAATTGTACATAGGCGACTGTTAGGCGCTGTACTTTGCAGCAGGCTGTTCTGTTGTAACGCAACTACTCTCGCTATCTATCTAATATGCTCTTTTGCAGTCGTCGTTTGCAGAGACTAACATAATATAGCTTATTCTCTTATCTCTCTCTTAACTTCTACATATAGTGTCTTGTATTTATTGCTTATTAAGATTATTGCGTTGCAGATGCTGTCCCTAGACGAGCGTTCCTGTGTTTGTTGCAGTAGTGTTATAATTATAAAGATATAGCAATTTAGGATTCTATCGTTAATAGTAGAGTACTATCGTTTATCTTAGAGAACTATTGTAGTATAGGTAGTCGTTATTAGCTGCTTGTGTCTTAATAAGTTATTATTTATAGAGATAGAGCGCATGCTGGCGCAGCGTCTTTGCAACTCTAGTCTAGCTTATATAATTATCTAGCTAACGACCTGCAGAGATCTTCTGCTTTAACAGCTTAAGATTCTTATTAACTAGGCCTTTATACTTATTAGATTTGTTGCGCAGCATTACGCCTGCGTTAGCATTAGCAGGCAACGAGACTTCTACGTCGTTAAGGAGAGAGAGAATTAAGATTAGCATAGTTTCTATATGCTGTATAGGCAACTAACCTAACGAGTATAAGAGCTTAGTTAACGAGGATCTTGAGCTATTAAAGCAGGAGATCTCTGCAGGTTTTGTAATGCTAACGCACAGAACAGCGTAGCAGAAGGAGAAGGACGAAGCAGACTTAAGATAAGTTAAGAGAATAGTAATATTAAGAGCTTTAGAGGGAGTAAGAGTAATCTAGAGGAGGATAGGGAGATAGATTCAGGTATAGAGGATAAGGATAAGGAGGATAAATAAGTAAGACGCAGCGAGAGCATAAGATATAGCTTCTGCTATATCTCTCTATCGCACGAAAATTTTAATGCAGGAAGGAGACTTAACATAAGCAATTAATGTTTACTTTAAGATTTATGAATTATATATAAAGGGCTATTCTTAGTTATTTCGTATTCGCTTCTGTTAATACTCTTATAGCGTGCGCAGTAAATTAATATTAAATATTAGCAAGTATAGGCGGTTATATTTCAATCCTAGTTGATATAGTTGTTAACGTAGTAAGATATAGTAGTATAAGTTATTAAATTAGGCAGGTCTCTTAGTACTAAGTGCACTAGGGCGGATAATCGTGCTTAGGTTCGTAAAACTTAAAAGCTTGCAATATCTAGCGTTTAGAGGCTGCGTTTTAGGCCTGTTGACGCACACTTAACATTCTAGTAGTATTGTTAATCTGTCTATTATTATTAAACAGCAATACCTTAGAGAATGCCCTAATATATGCTATGTATTTTCTATCTTTGTCGTAGCAGGTATAGTTAATAATTGTAAGTATTAGGTAGAGCTAAGCTACTACTCTACTATCTGTTACTGTTCTAGACTATCGTCTATTATCTCTATGCTTAAATTCTTGTACCTAAACATAGTCTCTACGCTAGAGGCCTATCTGTTGCTAGTTAGGTGCGCATCTTATAACCTCCTTTATTGCAGTGTTTAGAGTTATTATGTCTCTTACTAGAGGACTGCTAGCACTTTATAGAAGAGTGAATCTATATACTTATACAGCTAACCTAAGATAGGTCGACATCTAAACAGTCTTTATTATAAGAAGTAATTAGTTAGCCTGCTGCTGCCTAGCGTTTGTTGCAGATAAACACTGCTGCTGCATATATAAAGTTAGATATTGCTATGTTTGCAGCAACCTCGCTTAGAGGCAATTTTATTAAATAAGGCTGTATTCCTAGTATTAACTATCTAAGCCTGCGGAAGAGAAGAGGGCGTGTTACTCTTATAGAATAAGTGCGATCTTAGATGTTAACAGTAGTAGACAGTTAACTCTATTTAACTATAGTAGCATAGTCAGCTGCTAGTAGTGCTGTTCTCTAAGAATTATATAAGCATATTTGCAGTATATACTCTTTCTTATTTATTATAGAGTAGAACTGTTTTACTATAGTAATATAATATGCTTTGCTGTTTGCTCTAGTGCATATACTATCTAAAGCTCTATATATGCGTATGTCTTATATGATATATATTAACGCATGCTACTTAGGATAATTAAAGTTCTTCTCTTCTCCTAGCGTTTGCTGATATACTTAAAATTTCTCCTTAAATATATTCATCCTCTCTAGTGCTCCTTAAATATAGGCTAAGGTATCCTCGTTATAACTCTTATATTGCGCTAGTATAACTAGGTTGTATACTATATAAATAAAATGCAGCGCAAAAGGCGCCTTTAATATAAATAACAGAGATACGACAGCTATAAGCTGTTATATGATTACCTTTTGCTCTATGCTAGTCTATTAGGAGACTTCTATAAATGCTCTCTTATTATTAAAACGCTTTAGGCTAGTACTATGCATTACCTAACAGAAGCACTCATTTAACTAAGTACTACTAGATTCTTGCGTTACTAGTGTAGTACTGTTATCCTAGATCTTTCTGCTGCTAGGATAGATATCGTCTAACATATCTTGCATAAAGTCTAGCATCTTTATTACTAAACCTTTAAGCAGCAAGTGCAATGTATCCGTTGCTAAAGACACGTGAATATTAAAGTTATAGTGCTTTTACCTAAAATAATTAACTAGATATATAAAGTCGTCGTGTCCTTTATTAAGACATCTCTCTTATTATAGCTAAGTGAATTGCTCTGTTCTCTATAGATAAGATCTATATAAATTCTCTCTGTTATTAGATGCAACGGTATAACGCATGCAATAGCAATTTTTCTTTATACTAGTTAAGAGTACTTGTTCTTCGTAGTTAGCTAATATTGCGCAAATAGTTAAGTAATACTGCCTTGTTCGTCTGTCTACGCATATAAGTAGTATTCTAGACTTAGCTACGTTTTCTAGTGCTGTATTAGATAGTAAGCAATAGTGTTCTACTATGCAGGCTAATATAGTAGTGCTTAAACTTACGTAATAGAAGCTTGCCTATGTAATAGTAATACACTTAACTCTTAAGAAGAGGATTACGAATCTTAGTTGTAGAAATGAACCTAGCTAGAAGAGTACTAGGTGTTAATCTCTAACGTTAGGCTTTGCAGGACAGATTCCTAATTATAACGTAGACTAGCTATGCTGCTACATCTTCTAATATAAGTAAGAGTTATGTTTTGTTAACTAATATAATAATTAGCACGACTATTGCTCTATCTAGTACAGCATATTGTTATATGTTCTACTACTAGTCTCTAGAATATAATTTATAATAAATGCGAATAGGATAGTCTGTATTGCCTAAGAAGAATTAGCTTAGAGCGTATACTAATTTATCTGCAAATAGGCGATAGCTGATTATAAACGCAATTAGCGACAAGATGTTCTAATATACAAAAAAATGTTAGTTAGCCTTAAGTCTAGAAAGACTAGACGTCTTAGCAATGTCCTTCTATATCTAAATATTATCTTATATACTAGACTGCATTGCTAATATTGCCTCTTGCTATTAGCAGCCTAATTGAAATAGTAATCTCGTGTATAAGTTATATAATTGTGCGTCTGCAAAGAGGCTATTAACATCTCCTAGCGTGCATTTAATCTATTGCAGCTATGCAGCAAACGAAAAGGCAAAGTCTAAACTAAAGGTATTAACGTGATTAGAGCTAGTAAACTTAGTCTAGATTATGTTAGAGGAAGTGTTATATACTCTTTTGCAGTTATAGACTCTGCTGTTGCTAGTTCCTCTGCTAATCGCCTATTATATGTCTGAAACAGTACTTTCTACGTCTGCGTAGATGTTAACAATAGGCTCTTTCGTCTAATAAGGTCGTCCTTTGCGCATATATCTAGTGCATCTAAAATGCTATTAGCTATTGCTAAGTCTGCATTTTTATCCTTCTTAATGTAATTATATACTATTATAGTAGAGCTTAAGCTGTCTGCTGCATATATATGCACCTTCCTATCTTAAGCAGTATTATACTCGTTGCTTAATAACGTGTACGTTTCGTTTAACTAGAGTATTTCGTAAATATTCTTAGACGGTTCTAGACTCTATTGCGCAAGATATCAGAAATAGCATCTAGCTATGTGTTTAGCAAGCCCTGCGTAGGTTTTAGGCTAGAAGCTGTATATCGTACAGAAGCGATCTATGCGCAGAATAGAGGGGAACTATATTGTGCAGAAGAGGTATTATTTTATAAATAAGTAAATAGCGTTAGAGTTGTTATTTATAATGTTCTTGCATAGGTTAATAGCTGTGTATAATAAGTTTATTCTACTATATTGCTAGTTCCTGCCTAGCTCTAGTAGCTAACAGTTGTAGATAGTTGCCTACTATCGTTCTACGCTGCTGAAGACTCTATAACTCTCTTCTATTCTATATATCTACCTTACCCCCTCTCCTAGGTCTAGTTAAGCGACTAGGTTCCTAGATACTAAGCACTACTTTTGCTGCTATAGGTTAAATGGAGGGCGTAATATAGTGCGATTTAATGTTATATAATTCTTATCTCTGCGTATAAGTCCTGCTCTAATTAGCTGCTCTTAGAGTAGGCTTGCTAGCTTCTTTAACGTAGTAGTTATAGCAATCTAGCTCTCTAGGTAGCAGTATGTTCGCAGCAAGAAGAAGCGCGAAGAGATACTTGCTCTGCTGTTAATTTTTTTTTCGCTTGCCTCTTAGCAGCCCTGTGCTAGTGCTAGCAGGTATATAAATCTTGCTTATTTTCCTCTCTCTTTTCTTCTCTCTAATTATTAGGCTACTTATAGATAGACCTGTAACTCTACATCCTCTCTAATACCTAGCAACTGGGACTCGTGCTAGTAGTAGAGGAGGATAGTAAGAGACAGTGCTGCACTACCTTAAACTAACAAAGACGACGACTTCTACTGTTAACGTAAGTAATATTATAGTTAAGGTTACTCTGACTCTAACTCTAGATAGTAGCTAATAGTCTCTAAGAGCGCACTGAAAAGTTTACAGAGAAACCTAGATATATTTAGTGCTATAAGATATCTTATCTAGTTTTAGAAAAAGGTTTTAAACATATCTAAGTTACTTCTTTACTGTTCTCGTTCAGCGAAGGCAGACAGGAATTTTGCTAGAGCTTAGTAGTAATCTAGAATATGTTATTTTATTAGAGTTGCTACTAAGAGCTTTACTATAGTTTAGTGCTTACTATACCTATAATCTACCCTGCTTAACTAGCCTAGCAAAGCTAAAGGAATGCTCTCTACGCGCCGTTCTCTTGAGTATTTAGCGCCTGAGAGTCATGATAGCAGAGAAGGACTGTAAGAGATAGTGCTGCACTACTCCTAACTAGCAAGGCTCTTAGATTATACACAACTTCTACGCAACATTATGCTTAAAAGGTACTCTAACTCTAACTTTAAATAATAGCTAGACAGAGCAACAAATGTGTAATTTAATGCTTACTAGCCTAGCAAAGCTAGACTTATAATCTCTACGCACCGTTCTCTTAGGTACCTAGCGCCTAGGAGTCATGATAGTAGGGGAGGACTGTAAGAGACGGTGCTGCACTGCTCTAGACTAGCGAGGCTCTTAGATTACACATAACTTCTACGCAATATTATGCTTAAAAGGTACTCTGACTCTAACTTTAAATAATAGCTAGATAGAGTAACAAATGTGTAATTTAATGCCTACTAGCCTAATAAAGCTAGACTTATAACCTCTACGCACTGTCCTCTTAAGTACCTAGCCGCCTAGGAGTTATAATAGCAGAGAAGGACTGTAAGAGATAGTGCTGCACTGCCTTAGACTAACGAGGCTCTTAGATCCTACATAACTTCTACGCAACATTATGCTTAAAATATACTCTAACTCTAACTTTAAACGACGGCTAGACAGAGTAACAAATATGTAATTCGATGCCCTACTAGCCTAATGAAGCTAAACTTATAGACTCTAAGCAACATATTCTCTAACACCTAGCGCCTAGGAAGATAGAGATAGCGAGAGACAGTGCTGCACTGCTCTAGACTAACGAAGATAACGACTACTACACTATATCTAAATAATATTATGCTCGAAGCTGCTCTAAACCTAACTTTAGATAACTGCAGAACAAAGTAATTACTCTATAGTTTAATGCACACTAGCTTAATAAAGTTAGACTAATACTCTCTACGCAACATCCTCCTAGTGTCCTGCGCGCAGGGCTTATAGTAGTAGAGAGAGACAGTAAGAGATAGTGTTATACTACTCTAGACTAACGAAGACAACGACTACTACACTATATCTAAATAATATTATGCTTAAAGCTGCTCTAACTCTAACTTTAGATAACTGCAGGACAAACTAATTACTCTATAGTTTAATGCACGCTGGCCTAAGAAAGTTAGACTAATACTCCTCTACGCAGCATTCTCTTAGTGCTCTGCGCGTAGGGCCTGTAGCAGGCAGAGGATAGTAAGAGATAGTGCTGCACTGTCCTAGGAAATATAGATAGCTACTAGGCTGCAGCAATTAGCCCGTTTAATACGATTAAGTTCTGCTAGACTAAGGCATGCCTGCTATGCAGAGCGGCTCTTAAGTTAAAATATTATTATTTGTATAACTTCGCCTTAACCTTAACCTACTACCTATCTATACTTACGCTAAAGTTTCTTTAATTTAATCGCTTTCTATAACCTTCTTGCTGCGACTATTCTGCGCATACGCGCACTTTTCTAAGCAACATCTATATCTAACCGCGTGTCTATAGCAGCCGTCTATACTTATAATACTACCTCTGCCTGCTTACTACTGCAAGGCTGAGCTTAAGATAAGCTAAGTAACCTAAGAGGATAATATAGTTTATAGTATAGCTGCTACTACTATAAGGTGCTAGGCACAATGTTAAATCTTAGGCAGTAGAGACTAACAGCATCTTATAAGAGAATTAGGGGCGAGGCATAGTCTCTTAAACCTTAGCGTTTATAATCTAGTAGAGGAGTTTGCCAGACATGTCTTGAGCTAGGTTTAAGAAAAGAAGATTTAAGACTAAAACTCTAACTTAAATATTAGGTGAGTCTGTGTACGCAGTTTTTAAATGTTTAGCTAGCAGTAGCAACCTGTCTATAACTATAAGATGCGCAAACTCTTCTAGTCTTTCGCGAAGCAGCAGCTGCAATTATCTATTATATAATAGTAACTGAATTGCAGCACTTTAGCAATAAAGTTAAGACTGAGAATCCTTATGATATGCTAACGCTAATACTATCTAAGATAGCGCAACTACAGTCTTCGTCTGTCGTGTCTAATACGTCTATAGTATTAATAGCTAACAAATAAGGCTTTGCATTACTTACTAGGCTGTTTTTACTAGCTAACGCAAACGTAGTTAGTCTAATCTCTATCTACTAAGCAGTACTCTTAATAAGGCTGATAACAATAGATCGTTATGACATAGGTAGAGAAGTAAAGACTTTAACATTAGGATCTAGCGCATTAAGTATAATGTCTCTATAATTTTTTTTTCAGCGTATAAGCTCTCTAATTTATACAAAGCAGGCATATCTCTAGTAATAGACACGTTAATAGTGACGCCTATTAAGGATAATAATAATTTGCTAAACACTATTAACTTGCACATTAAATTAAGGAAGCTTAAAGAAGTAATGCTATTATGCTAGATAATAAAATTACTAAGTATTCCTAGTGCAGGTAGAACAGAAAAACTTAAACTAATATATACTCTACTAATATTTATATGCAGTATAATTCTATCCTAACGAACTACCTAAACAGCCCTTACTATCTAAGAAGAGAGTCTAATAATTTCTTATTCTACTAGATAAATACTCTAAGAAGCACCTTGAGGTCCGCGAAGCAGACGCATTAAAGTAGGTAGATGCAAACGTAAGAGAAGAAGAAAATAAGAATTGCAGTAGCCTATATTACTCTAACAGTAACAGCGATACTGCTACTAAGAAGACGAGGATAAAGGCCTGCGCTTAATTAATTAAAAGACAGAGGTTAGAATTAGAAGCGCAGCTTAGAAAAGCAAGCAAAGAAGAAGAGTTAGCTAAAACTAAAAAAGAGAAGAGAGAGAAAGAAGCCTAGGAGCGCGAGGCTAGGTTAGATAGCCTGCTAGATAGCAACGACTACTGCTTAGACAGCAGCCTAGACATTAACTCTAAGGATAACTTAGAGGATAAGAAGGCAACGACAGCAAAGGACCCTTGCTAGAGAATAAAAGAAAAGGCTTAAAGTCTTATTAAACGCTAAGTACGTCTACTGTAGAAGATAGTTAACTACTGTTTACTCTGCTAATAAATAAACTAGAATAAGGAACAGTCTCTCTACGAGAGTAGAGACAGCAATAGAACACTGCACTCTAGAAGAGTAGACTTTAGCTGCAGTATTCTTTAGCGTTTCGATTAATAACCTCTAGAATAAGCGCATAATAAAGCTACTAGCACGTTAGGGGGGTTATTGCGACTCTACTTTATACTAGCTTATAGGCGCATACATCCTCTACTTTAAAGAGTTGTTATCTAATAACGGTAGGATCTTTGCTAGCGTTATAGGTATAACTAGAACGCAAGCGATAGTACTTTTAGCTATTATAAGACACGTTTACTTTAAGAACTAGACAGAAGTGCGAAATGCCTAAGCAGAAGAGTCTTATTCTTTAACGCCGGACCTTAATAAGCAGCTATAATGATAACTAGTTAGAGCGTGCAGCTAATGCCTAGAAGAATAAGGTAGTTGCAATAGATTCTGCAAACTCTATATTGTGCGACCTAAGCGATCTGCTAGTTGTAAGGTTCTGCATCTTTAGTAACTCTGCTCTAGAGAACATAGGCATACTAACGAATAAGGAGGTAGTAGAGATGCAAACTGATACTGCTACTGCTCTCGCTAATAAGCTCGCCGCTATTAATAAGTTAGTTAGACTATAGACCTTTATACTAAAGATCCTAGAGCACGTAGAAATAGTTTACTAGATAATAGCAGAGGCGAATATGCCTACTATGCACTCTAAGGCTACGAAGCACTATCTAGCACTGTCAGCAGCATAGTTTGCGTTAGTCTGCAGCTTTAGAAAGGTAGACAGGCATGTGTTTAGAGCTAATAATACTATAAGCGTTATAGCACAGCAAACAATTACGCGCAAAGGCATCCTTTAGGTGGAAATAAATGCAATACTACTTTCTAGTTATGTCACTGTATAGAGGCAGACTGTATTTAATAAATTCTATAATTGCAAGTTAGAGAGCATAATTATAGCTAAGTTTTACAAGGATCTTTAAAAGTATAACTAAGGATACTAATAGAAAGCATAAGCTCTGTCTGAAACGCAGCAGCGTAGTAGATAAAGTAATAGGCAAACACACCTATAAGACGTGTAATAGAGTCTATGCGTTAACTGCAAAGACCTTATCTCTCTAGCATTCTTAAACTTTAGATATTAACGGCTTGGTAATAAACAGGCAATAGCGCGACGTAGTCGCTAATATAAGGTGCAGCGCAGACTAATTTAAGACGTTAGATAGTGTAAGAAACTGACTGCGAAAGGAGCAAAGGATATGCTAAGGTTTGCGTAGAAAAGGACATTAAAGACAAGCGACTAATAGGCTAATCTAATATTTGTTATTAAGAGCAAGTTCTTTACTTCCTTCTAAGGCTGCAAACTACTAAGGTTCCTTAGCACAGTAGAAGACGCTAAGCGACAGTGTAGACAGGTCTTCTTGCAAGAAGGCCTTAGACCTATAGCAATTAGCTTAAAATAAATCTTTAAACGCTCTGGAACTAAAGCAATTGCAGCCTATCTTTCGCCTGCTAAATTAAGGGCAGCCCTAATTTTAAGGGCGATTAGCTGCTATGTTATTCGCGTAACAGCGAAAAGCGCAGAGGATATATTTAACTATCTAGGTAACGAAAACTGCTACACAGCAAACCTAGATATCTTGCTTAAAGCGAGCGCGGAGTTTAAATATATTAAGAGTATATATAAGACCTTTAGTATCTTATAGCTACGACACTGAACCTAGAGCTCTGCTACTAAAGAGGACAGGAAAGTAGCTGAGACGCTACTACTGCTAAAGAAAATCTATTCTAATTCTCTTATATTGTCGTATAAACCGGTCGTGCAGGCAGTAACGCAGTTAAGCTTAAGAAAGAAGTTCTGTAATAAGAACGTCTTAGTTATGCTAAGAGGTATAATATAGCAAGATATTAACTGTAAGCCTGCTAAATAGAGAGATCTAGTTAGACCTTAGATTATAGTCGCTTTAATAGCATTTGTAGAGGCAACTATACTAACAGAAGCTATGCACGTCGTTATTATAGAGCTGCAAGATAGACAGAACACACTAGACTAATTTATGTTCTGAGAGTATCGACTTAGTTAGCTAGGAGACTATAGTTAAGGCCTAAGCAAGCAGAGTATAAAAATAATTTCGCAGAATAGACTACAGAGTACAGAATCTAAGGTCGTGAATCTGCGCGTAGACTAGCAGCAATTTAAGCCTATTTCTATGAATTTAGAAGCGCTCTCCTAAGGTCTGGCGCACTAACAGAGATAGTTCTTAACAGTGCTTAACAGTGCTTAATAGTAGCTAGCTGTATAAAACGCAGGACTAGCATAGTAATAGAATAATGCTTATGTTATAAATAATATTAATAAAGCTCTTTCTAGTAATATAATATATGCTTTCTTTATTATCTGCTTATAGTGCGTATCCTTACTAGTAATGACGAGATAATAGAACTTACGACTATTATCGCGAAGCCTTAGCGCTTAGAGAGTGTTCTTGCGCTAGTGCGTGCTCTTCTGCGCTATAGTCCTGCTCCTTATCTTATATAAAATAGAGAGCTTGCTTCTAATATAGATACAGCTCTATCTTAATGTAACTAGACGGCTCTCGCGTAGGTACTTTATCTAATTTACTAATAACTGTATTAAAAACGTTAGCAACGTTAGCCTAGATCTTATTAACGCTTCGCAAGACGTAGATACTACCTAGTTCTCTAGGTATTAGCTCTTGCTAAGTAAACTGATCGGTCTAAAAGCTAGAATCTATTGCTTAGATCTGTATAAGAGAGTTGCTATCTTGTAGGTTATAGTAGTCGTAGCGCTAGAGCTTAAAAACAGGTCGTAGCAGCTGAATGTTCTTGCTCTTATAGAACTTGCTAATATTATAGGCCTACTTCTGCTTACAGTATAACTAGAGCGTTATGCTAATAAGCTCTAAGAAGAGTAAGCCTAGAGGACTCTCGCTAGCTTATTTTCATTAAATATTAGTCTAAGCTATCTATATTAGTCTATTAGCCTTCGCTCTATCTATTAATAGATATAATCTAGTTAATAACTTTATATTAACTCTACTGAATTCTCTACTGGTAGAATTAGTAACTATGATATTAAGATTGTTACGATTATTTTTAGCTTTAACAGAATAAGACCTTAATTCAGCCTTGCTGACTACTATTACTGAGGTACTTCTTTAGGTTAGGATAAGAAAATAGTGTAAGCCTAGACGTAGGTGTGCTTAACTTTGCTAACATATATAAGCTCCTCTATATTGTCTCTAACTAACTGAATATTATTATTATTACCTAAATCCGCGTCAGACTAGTTATTATGCATTAGAGGTAGAGTGTTTACTTATTATTAAGTTAATTAATAGTTCTGTCTGCAAGGGTGCTTAACTACTTATCTTTTATAACTTAAGACTGCTGCTACTGTTAAATCCTTAGCGATGCGTAGACTTTTTGCAGTTCTTATTAGTCTTGATTCGCTTTGCTAGTAAAGCTATGCGCTTCTAGACGTTGTGCAACTGCTTAACAAGTGAGATTTAGCTAGTGATAGTAGGATCAGTACGCCTGCAGTTAAGGTCGCTACTAGATAATGCAGGGCATTTTAATGCGAGTAATTACAGGTTAAGTAGAGTAGTTAGGCTGAATTGTAGAGTAAGTATAACATTATTATTGTTATTATTAACGCAGTCTGCATTATCTAGCAAATTGCCTATTAGCTCTACGTTTCCTATAGCATTAAAAGCAATACTAGGCACGAAATCGAGGTCTATAATGCTAATCTTAGCAGAGAGGCTAGATTGAGCATCTGCCTGCTTATATAGTACCGCAGATAGGTTAATTAGTGTTCTTGCACGTAGGCTGTTAGTTATGTAAGGTTAGGAATGAAAGCTTCTATAGCGTAGGAAAAGCAGAGATAATGTAGATGATATATTGCTAACCTTAGCAGAGAGGCTAGTTTAAGCAGCTGCCTGCTCGTACAGAACTGCAGATAGATTAATTAGTGTTCTTGCACGCAGGCTGTTAGCTATGTAGACGTTAGAGATAAAAGCAACACTAGGCACGAAATTAAGGTCTATATTGCTAACCTTAGCAGAGAGGCTAGTTTAAGCAGCTGCCTGCTCGTACAGAACTGCAGATAGGTTAATTAGTATTCTTGCACGTAGGCTGTTAGCTATGTAGACGTTAGAGATAAAAGCAATACTAAGCACGAAATTAAGGTCTATATTGCTAACCTTAGCAGAGAGGCTAAGTTAAGCAGCTAACTGCTTATATAGAACTGCTAGATAGGTTAATTAGTGTTCTTACACGCAGGCTGTTAGTTATGTAAGGTTAGGAATAAAAGCTTCTATAGCGTAAGAAAAGCAGAGACGATATAGATGATATATTGCCAACCTCGGTAGAGAGGCTAGTTTAAGCAGCTGCCTGCTTATATAGAACTGCAGATAGATTAATTAGTGTTCTTGCACGCGAGCTGTCAGCTATATAAGATTAGGAATAAAAGCTTCTATAGCGTAGGAAACGCAGAGACGACGTAGACGACTTTAGTTCTTGCCTCTTGCAGAAAATAGAGCAGAAGAGAATTAGGCAAAGAAAACGGAGATTATATACCTCTTTTACGTGCCCCTTACAGGTTAAGTAATAGCGCTAGATTTATGCTGCAAGAAATGCAGATATAGTTATTGCATGTTAGAGGCGCTTTGAAACACGTGCTTAGTTAATTACAATCTAAATATCTTTACAACACGTTAACGTTGTACTAGACGACTTCTTATATTTAGTATTAAACGCTAAGTAATAGTACTGCTCGTTGCTACATCGTGCAAGTAAGAGTAAACTTAAACAGCGCAGCGGTGTATATAGACAAAGTAAGTAGCTAGAAAGAAGAGTTAACAGTTAAAGACGGTTAAGTTGCATACAAGACTATCCTCTTAACAGTTCTAACAAGTTTATTAATATTATCTTAGGAGTTAAATATAATACGTAGCAGTTATAACGCCTAATGCCTTAAGTTAAGTTACAGAAAATACTAGGTTATTGTAGTTTCTAGATAAGATAGTGCTCGCAAAGGCGTACGCATAGACGCAGTCTATACTAACGCTCTATTAGCGCATGTCTTCTATAGCAAACCTCTATCTCTCTCTTCTAACGAAGCGACGATGCTTTCTTAATATCGCGCATCGCCTCTACTGCCACACAGTATAAAAATAGCATAATGTAATATTCTTTGTCCCTTATAATGCTAACGTGTTCCTCTAAGATAACATCTGCGTAGGTTCTAGCTCTGATTGAACTATCGCAATACTACTAAGCTCCTCTTTATAACGCATAGTTGCTAGCCTCTCTCTAACTGCGTAAACTAACCTAATATACATAACATCGCTACTAAGACTGTAGTGTCTAAGTTATAGTATAACGCCTAAGCTTAAAGTCGCTCTATTGCTTGCTCCTAGCAGTTGCAGGATAAAGCAATGAATCTGTAGTTTAATACCTACTAGCTTAACAAAGCTAGACTTATAACCTCTACGCACCGTCCTCTTAGGTATCTAGCGCTCGGGAGTTATAATAGCAGAGAAGAACTGTAAGATGACAGTGCTACACTGCTCCTAACTAATAAGGCTCTTAGATTACACATAACTTCTACGTAATATTATGCTTAAAAAGTACTTAGACTCTAACTTTAAACGACAGCTAGATAGAGCAATAAATATATAATTTAATGCCTACTAGCTTAGCAAAGCTGAACTCGTGCTCTCTACGCGCTGTCCTCTTAAGTATCTAGCGCCTAGAAGTTATGATAGCAGAGGAGGACTGTAAAGAATAGTGCTGCACTGCTTCTAACTAATAAGGCTCTTAGATCCTACACAACTTCTAAGCAATATTATGCTTAAAATATACTCTAACTCTAACTTTAAACGACAGCTGGACAGAGTAATAAATATATGATTTAATGCTCTCTAGCCTAACGAAGCTAGACTTATGATCTCTAAGCAATATACTCTCTAATACCTAGCGCCTAGAACTCGCAGTAGCAGATAAGGACAGCGAGGGACAGTGCTACACTGCTCTAGACTAATAAGGCTCTTAGATCTTACATAACTTCTACGCAACATTATGCTCAAAAGGTACTTAGACTCTAACTTTAAACGACAGCTAAACAGAGTAATAAATATGTAATTTAATGCCTACTAGCCTAACGAAGCTAGACTTATGACCTCTAAGCAATATACTCTCTAATACCTAGCGCCTAGGACTCGCAGTAGCAGATAGAGACAGCGAGGGACAGTGCTACACTGCTCTAGACTAACGAAGATAATAACTACTATACTATATCTAAATAACATTAAGCTTAAAGCTGCTCTAACTCTAACTCTAGATAACTACAGGACAAACTAATTACTCTATAGTTTAATGCACACTAGCCTAACAAAGTTAGACTAATACTCTCTACGCAACATCCTCCTAGTGCCCTGCGCGCAGGACTCGCGGCAGTAAGAAGAGAGGAATAGTAAGAGATAGTAAGAGACAGTGCTATACTGCTCTAGACTAATAAAGATAACAACTACTATACTACATCTAAATAACATTAAGCTTAAAGCTGCTCTAACTCTAACTCTAGATAACTGCAAGATAAACTGATTACTCTATAGTTTGATATACACTAGCTTAACAAAGCTAAACTAATATCTCTCTACGCAGCATCCTCTTAATGCCCTGCGCGCAGGGCCTATAGCAGGCAGAGGATAGTAAGAGACGGTGCTGCACTGTTCTAGAAAATCTTAACAGTTACTAGACTGCAGCAAGCAACCTATTTAGTATAATTAAGTTCTGCTAGACTAAAGCATGCCTGCTATATAGAGCGGCTCTTAAGTTAAAACATTATTATTGCTTAACTTTATACTTACTCTTACCTATTATCCTACCTGCATCTGGCATATTTGCTTAGTGCATACAAACGCAATGCAACTAATAACCTTTTTAGCTATATAATAATATTATGTTTTCTGCAAGCTCTGCGCATTAAAGCCTAAGCTCTTTACATATTACGCTGCAATTCCTTTTTATTATTATTTTGTCTACTAACACGTTTTGCTACATCGCTACTATTACAGCAACGCGCTTCTTAAATCTACAACGTGCTTCTTACGTCAATAACGCGCTTCCTACATTAATAATCTGCAACTGCGCTTAAACTCTCTATAGTTAGTAAGCGCACTCTCCTAAGTAACATCTATATATTAACACGCACTTTCAGCAACAGTCTAACGATTATATACAGTTGCTAACTGTCTTCTACTCTAGGCGCAAAGCTATTATAGCCGGACGTAATAGCGATGATAACAGCGATATAGAATAGGCACTGCTAAAGCAACTAGAGTAGTATAAGAGCAAGGCTAATACGATAAGCTCTAACAGCATGTTATAAACGAATGTAAGAGAAGGATATAAGATTATAACCTTAGAGGTTATTAAACTTGTAGAGGACCTTATAAGCTATGTTAAGAAAAAGGACCTACTTAAGAAGATCTAATTAGAAAAGAGCTAATTGCAGCTTCTAAAGAGCTTGCGTTTACTAACGTTAAAGAACTAGCTTGCAGTAGCTAAATATACACAGCTGCGAAATGTGCAAATACTTAAAGTCTTCTATAAGGCTGCAGCTGGAACTATCTAGATAATAATGCTAGCTAAGGTGCGTTAGTATAGCGCTAAGGTTAAGATAGAGGACCTAAGCAATACGCTAACGCTAATACTATCTAAGATAGCGTAGCGACGGTCTTCGTCTGTTGTATCTAATAGGTCTACAGCATTAATAACTAACAAGTTTAGCGTTATATTACTTACTGAGCTAGCTATCTTAAATAACGCTAATGTTGCCTTAGTAGACGCTGTGCATTACTCTATTGTTAAATAATTCCCTATGTTTAGGCTAATGACGAAGGAAAGCTAGCAGAAATTAGAAGAGAACTACTTTGAGGTTAGAGCCTAGCACCTTAAGTACGATGCTCTTATCCAGCATTTGTTATTGCCTAAGTACTCTAATTAGTACTAAGCAGGCACCTCTTAGGTTATAGATGCGTTAACGATGACGCTTATTAAGGACGACGACGACTTGCTAGGCACTATTAACTCTTATATTAAGTTAAGAAGGCTTAGAGCAGTAATGCTATTATGCTAGATAACAAAACTGCTAGGCAATTCTAATAAAGGTATAGCACGAACTCTTAAAACTAAAATATACACTACTAATATCTATATGTAGTAACATTCTAACCTAATAAACTACTAGAATAGCTCTTACTACTAGAATAGCCCTTACTACCTAAGAAGAGAGGCTAATATTCTAAACTTATACTAGACAGACCTCCTCTTTAAGCGCTGTAAGACTAAGGCAGCAGATAGCAGATATGCAAAAGTAAGCAGAGAAAGAACTAAGAAAGATAAAGATTTAGAGGACTCTGATACTAGCAGCGACGTCCTGCGCTTACGCAGGAGAGATAGAGCAGCGGCCTGCGCTTAATTAGCTGAAAGAAAGCAGTTAGGAAAGGAAGCGCAGCTTAAGAAGACTAGGAATGAAGAGGAGCTAGCTAAGGCTAAAAAAGAGAAAGAAGAGAAAGAAGCTTAGGAGCGCGAGACTTAGCTAGATAGCCTGCTAGATAGCGACGACTACTGCTTAGACAGCAGCTTAGACATTAACTCTAAGGATAACTTACGAGGACAGAGGAGGCAACGATAGCAAAGGACCTTGCTAGAGAATAAAAGGAAAGGCTTAAAGCCTTATTAAACGCTAAGTAAGTCTACTATAGAAGACAGTTAACTACTGTTTACTCTGCTAACAAATAAACTAGAATGAGAGATAGTCTCTCTGTAAGAGTAGAGACAGTAATAGAACACTGCACTCTAGAAGAGTAGACTTTAGCTGCAGTATTCTTTGGCATTTTAATTAATAACCTCTAGAATAAGCGCACAATAAAGCTACTAGCATGTTAGGGGGTTAGTTGCAACTTTACTCTATACTAGCTTATAGACGCATACATCCTCTACTTTAAAGAGTTGTTATCTAATAATAGCAGGATCTTTGCTAACGCTATAGGCATAGGCAAAACGCAAGCGATAGTGCTCGCTGTCCTTATAAGACACGTTTACTTTAAGAACTAGATAGAAGTATAAAATGCGCGAGCAGAAGGCAACGCGATAGAATACAACGCAGTTAATGATAATAATAAGCTATATCCTACTAAAGGCGAGAGAACGTTCTACTGCGCGTGCAAAAGGAGCCTCTCCTTTAACGCTGAACCTTAATAAGCAGCTATAATAATAACTAGTTAGGGGCGAGCAGCTAATGCCTAGAAGAACGAGGTAGTTGCGATAGATCTTGCAAACTCTACGTAGTGTAATCTAAGCAATCTGCTAGCTCTATAGTTCTGCTTCTTTTAGTAACTCTCCTCCTAGAGAACATAGGGCAGACTAATGAAAGAGGAAGCAATAGAGATATAAATTAATACTACTAACGCTATCTCTAAAGCGCTTGCTGCTGCTAATAAGTTAGTTACCTTATAGAGCTACGTGCTAGAAGGCGTGAATTATTAAGAAACAGTCTACTAGACAATACTAGAAGCAAATACGCCTGCTGTGCACTCTAAGGCTACGAAGCACTATCTAGCACTATTAGCAGCACGGTTTGTAATAGTCTACAGCTTTAGAAAGATAGATAAGTATGTGTTTAGAGCTTATAATACTATAAGCGTTACGGCACAGCGAACGATTATACGCAAAGGCAGTTCTTATATAGAAAAGAGGGCGATACTGCTTCCTAGTTATGTTACTATATAGGGGCGGACTATATTTAATAAATTTTATAATTGCAAGTTAGAGGGCATAATTATAGCTAAGTTTTACTAGGATATTTGAAGCTACAACTATAGATACTAATAGAAAGCATAGGCCCTGTTCGGAACGCCTATAGAATAAGGACTAAATAAGATCTTAATCTTTGTATCGCTAGCACTTATTAGCCTTTAAAATAGGAAAGGGGTCTCTAACTAGTTTAACGCTACTAATAAGAGAGACTCCGTAACTAGCAATCGCATCTATAAGATAGAAGATATAGTCTACTAGTTGATTGCAGAGATACTATCTTATAGGACTTGCTAAAACACAGCCCTTAATAGCCTAGCAATAGCTAAATAATGGCGTAATATAATTGCTAATGTAAAGTACGACGCAAGCACAGATACGAGTCGGGTACGTTATAAGTATAAAGAACTTATATCTTAAGGAGCAGCAGTAGCGCAGAGGTTTATATTAAAAAGAATATTAAAGACGCGCGACTTATAAGGCAAACTAATATCTAGCATTAAGAGCGACTTCCTGCCTTACTTCTAAAGCTACCTATATCTAGATTTCCTTAGCACAGTACAAAACGCTAAGCAATAATGCAGAGATATCCTGGAAAAAGAAGGCCTTAATAAATTAGAAGCTAGCAGACGTGTAATCTTTAACTGCTTTAAGATGCAGATAATAGCATCCTACTCTATGCTTGCTACTCTAAAGGCAGCATAGTTTAAAATATATAGCAGCTGCAAAGTTAAACGCTTTACGTTAAATAGCGTAAAGGACCTCTTTACTAACCTAAGCAAGGACTATTTCCTAGTATAAGAGGCGCGTGCTATAACTAAAAGCAGCCTAAAGTTTTAAAACCTATCGAATTTATGCTCTAAGGTTAAAATTCTAAGAACGCTAAGCTGGATATAGAGCATTGCAGCAGAAGATGTAGCGAAAGCAGCTAATATACTACTACTACTAAAGGAAGTCTGCGCTAAAATCCTTATAGAGTCGTATAAACTAATCGTGCAGGCAGTAACGTAGCTAGGCTTAAGAGAGAAGTTTAGTAACAAGAGCGTCTTAGTTATGCAGGGAGGTATAACAACAGCACGAAATTAACCTTAAGCTTGCTAAATAGAGAGATCTAGATAGGCCTTAGATTATAGTAGCTTTAATAGCATTTGCAGAGATAATTATACTAATAGAAGCTACGCACGTCGTTATTATAGAGCCGTAAGATAGGCAGAATACATAGGATTAATTTATGTTCTAAGTGTACTAACTTAGCTAGTTAGCAGAAATGTGTATTAGCATTGTCTATTTTAACCTAGACAGTAAACTAGAACTTAAAGTACTAGGTAAGCAGGACGTTAAAACAACTTCCTAAGATAAACTATAAGGTAGAGGATTGATAGTTACGGATTAACGCATAGACTAGCATTAAACTAAACTAATTATTATAAGTTTAGAAGCACTCTGCTAAGGTCTGGCGCACTGCTAGGAAAGGTGCTTAACGGTGCTTAACGATGCTTAACAGTGCTTAATAGTAGATGACTGTATAGAATGCAGGACTAGCATAGTAATAGAATAATTCTTATATTACTAACAATCTTAATAAAGCTCTTTCTAGTAATATCTGTAATGTCTAGTTACAATGCAGAAAGAAGTAAATATGTAGTAAGATACTAAGGAAAGTATATTAAAGAAGTAAACTTTAATAGCGCAGGTAGAAAGACAGAGTAGGTAGGGAGAAAGAAAATATAACAGTTAAAGATAGTAAAGTTGCGTGCTAGACTGTTGCGTTGACAGTTCTGATAATTCTGATAGTACTAACTATTTCGACGAAGTTTTGTTTTAAAGTATATTTAATAACAAACATAAATTCCTTAAATTGATTAACTCGCTAGCGACACAGTCAATTCTACAGTATTAATAGAAATAAATATTCGACAGATTTTTAGTTTTCCTAACGTAGTTAGTAGTAATTTTGCTTAGCATAATAACTAAAATATAATTAGAACGTATTTTAAATATATTTATTTATAAATCTACTCTTCTTATATTTTCTGCTAAGAAATACTATAAATAAAATCTTATACTACTTTCTAGCATATCTCTTAAAGAATATATTTATTTAGAAAGTCTTTTACTTTAAGAAGATCTTAGCTTATTTATTATAGAAGCTAATTATAATTACTCTCTAAGCTATTATTATAATATATCTAATATATGCTTGCTTTCTATCTTAGAGATAAATACGTTAGAAATATGTTATAGATATATTTATACTAACTTAAGCTCTTAATAATTTTGCCTCTATTTAAATATAATACTTTTAATATTATTTCTAAATAGAAAGTATATAAGTTTCTTCTTATAGATAAGCCTTATAATATAATCTTTATTTATAAAAGCTATATATAGTTATTTAATTAATTAGAGTTCTTACGCTTATAGATAAGTGCTAAGTTAAGAAGAAGTAAGAAAAGTTACTATAATATATTAGAAATACGTTCTAAATATATTATAAAGCATCTTATATCTTATAGTTTTTAGCATAAGCTATAAGTATAAAATCTTCTCTAAATTATATAACTCTACTATACTTATAAATAAAGAAGTAGTAGAAAGATAAGAGTGCTTAAAATATATAATAAGCGTATAATAAAGTATTCTAGAAATATTATCTAAGATAATAAGATAATAGTAAATAGAGTAACTCTAAAGCTTAACTATCTTCTCTTATCTCTAAGAGTAATTAACGCCTAGAATATATTAGTAATATATTTTAAATATATTAAATGAATATTTCTTATACTATAATTACTTATAGATACTTTTATAAGCTCTATAATATTATACTTATAAGTACTAGACTTTAGAAGCCTATATTAAAATAGCCTTTATAGATATTTAATATCTATATCTTCTTTTATCTATCTAATTAAGTATCTATTAGTTCTAGAACTTACTTGCTAGGCCTTATAGCTAATAAACTATTTTCTCTGCTCTATTAGAGGCTATAATACGTTATAAATATATTATAAATATGCTAAAATAAGCATACTTAGTAGCATTATTAGCTAATATAAAGCTTATAACTTAAGCGTATTAGAGTATAGTAATTTCTCTACTAGAATTAATATTAGCTAGTAATATATTAACTATGCTATTAGCTTATATATTAATTTACGTTATATATTAGAAATATATTAAGAATATATTTACTTATAAGCCTTAGATTAACTAGGTGTTAGCTTAATATAGAGCACTAATAACTAAATATTCTTTAGTTATTCTTATAACTTATTAGATATACTATTATATATAAATATCTTTAACTCTTATTAAATATACTTATAAGTCTTTACTCTAGTATAAAGGAATTTATATTAAGTAGCTTATATACTTAAGAATAGAGAAAATATCTATTTTACTAGGCTATTTTAGCACTTAGAATACTAGAACTAGAACTTATTTAGAACATATTATAAATATATTTAGATAAGACTTATAATAAGAGCTATCTTCTTTACTATATCTTAGTCTAGAGAAGGTATAGATATAGTATTTATAAGCTATATAATATAAGCCTTACTTCTATCTAATTCTCTAGAGTACTAGAGAATAGTAGTATAGTATTCTACTTACTTAGCTTTAAAAGCGTTACCTCTCTTATTTCTATATATAAACTAAATATAATCTTAGAATATATTAGAAATATATTTAAGATATAATCTATATACTTACTGCTACTTTATTACTTTCTTCTACTTCTTCTGTAGTATTACCTATAAGATTAATAGCTTTAATTTTATCTATAAGAGAGAGAATATTATCTAGATTATTATTAAGTATCTTAAGAATATAAAATAATAGCTTATAAATAAAAAAGGTCTTATCTATTATAATATAATAAAAATATATTATAAATATATTCTTATTATAATATTTATTATATATACTAAAATTTGCATCTATACTATATTTAGTAGCCTTTGCAACAATTTTTTTTTTTATATATAGATCTCCTGCGTTATTTAGTTAGCATAGTCAGGTAGGTTTTCTGCATAGTCAGATAACCTGTGTCCTCGATTGGCGGCTCTCTCCACAACCCCGCGTCATCTCGCTGCAGGCTGGAGCTACCCCGACTTGACCAGCTGATAGCTTACCATAGCTCCATCAATCGCACCTGCAACGGCTTTTCTGCGTCTCTTGTGCCTCCATTTTGAGAGCCTACCTCTGTCTAGTCTTCGCTTTCCTGCATGCGCCACATCAATTGATGCAATGCGTTCCCTCAGTGTGACCTTCGCGGCGCTTCTGGCAAGCGTCGCGGGAGCTTCAACTCTCCAGCCACCAGTTCTGCCGCTCATCGTTCGCAATCCTTACCTAAGCACATGGCTCCAGAATGCCAGAGAAGAGCCGTGGAGCAAGTGGCCAATGTTCTGGACTGGCGCCGAGGTAGATAACTCAGTTGATCGCCATCCAATGCTGCTTACATGTCATGCAGGTGGGCTTCGGCGTGCTCGCTTCACTGCCAGATTCGAGCGAGGTGTTTCCGCTGCTTGGAAGGCCTCATGATTCGCTAGACAAGAAGAGCAAAGAGTTAGTGCGCTGCATCCATGCCGAGACAGCCTGCTAACATGATGGCCCAGCTACACCATTGCTTACCCTACGTACGAAGGCGCCAAGTACGATGCATCCACGACGAACCTCACATACTCGATCCGCGCGCCCAAGTCGCTATCCAAAGCCAAGCATGTCGAGATTGTCCTCTCCTTCCTTTCTCCCATCACCCCGACATCGACCCTGCGACAGACGATACCAGCGGCTTACCTGAGCGTATACGTAGAGGGAGGGGTTGATGTCAACATCTACGTCGACGTGAACGGACAATGGGTCAGCGGAAAGCGCGAGAGCCTCATAGAATGGGGGCTCGTCGAGCAGCGCGGATCCTCGGAAGGCTTGAAGACGTGGAAAGTCAACCGCCAGGTCGAGCAGATCTTCACCGAGACCAACGACCAACCTGAATGGGGCACGCTGCACTTCACCGGCCCGGCAAGTGCTCGTCATGAGTCTGGTACATCTTCCGAGCTGCGTCAGAGGTTCGCTCGCACTGGGTCACTGAAGAACCAGATGGATGATAAGTTTCGCGCCGTCATGGATGAAGAGCCAGTCTTTGCTTTTGCGAAGGAGTTCAAGCTCGCAAGCAAGTCGTCCAAGTCTGCAACCGCGAGCAGCAGTGCCTTGTTTACCATCACACACATACAGGATCCTGTCACGCAGTATGCGTCTGCTCGCGGACTCACCTTCATGCGCCCTCTGTGGAAGTCATGGTTCCCCGAAGACGAGAAGCTCATCCAGTTCCACTACCGAGATTTTGACATGGCCAGCGACCTGGCAAGCAACTACTCCGAGCAATTGCGCGTCGATGCTTATCAGTCTGGCTCCTCCAACTACGTTGACATTGTTGCCTTGTCCGCACGACAAGCAATGGGCGCAACCAGTTTCTCTGGAACTCCGGAAAGTCCTCTACTCTTTTTGAAGGAGATCTCATCCAACGGAAATTCTCAGACCGTTGATGTCATCTTCCCTGCCTTCCCGTTCTTCCTCTACACACAGCCCAAGTGGCTCGCATATCTGCTTGAACCACTTCTGGAGCACCAGTTGAGCGGACAGTACCCCAACAAGTACTCAATGCACGACCTCGGTGCGCACTTCCCGAACCTTACTGGTCACGCCGATGGAAGAGACGAATATATGCCAGTAGAAGAATGTGGTGACATGCTCATAATGGGACTCGCATTGGTCAATTCTCTGACCTACAGCTCTGACGAAGAGTCGCAGTCAATCTGGTCTACCATCGGCGACAAGACTGATCGTATGGGTGAAGAAGAAAAGCCTTTCGCGCTTCAGACGCACGAGGATGTAAACTACCTTGATGACTCATGGGGTGGAGGCGCAAAGGGTGTCAAACAAGCGAAGAAATGGCTCGATGGTAGCTACGACCTTTGGAAGCAGTGGACAGGTTATTTGGTCGAAGACGCTCTCGAGCCTCACAACCAACGTAAGCCCTTTTTCTCGGGTTCAAATTATGCGACGCTAACATGCTCTAGTCTGTACCGATGATTTCGCAGGCTGGCTGCCCCTGCAGACCAATCTTGCGCTCAAGGGTATCGTCGGCATCAAAGCCTTCAGCGAACTAGCCGATCTCCTAGATCGACCAGGTGACGCAGAGCACTACCGCAACATTTCAGAGACGTACGTGAAGAAGTGGGAAGAGTACGGCTACTCGCGCGACGGCACACACGCAAAGCTCGCATACGACTGGTATGGCAGCTGGACCACGCTGTACTCTCTCTACGCCGACGCTGTTCTCTGCTTCCACCCGTCCCTCACAAACTCCTCTTCAGAGTCTGGCTTCGCTGCCGGAATCGACGGCGCGCAGAAGCCTTTGAGTCCACGCTCGTCTAGCGGCCGCAAACCGATTACTTCCGATTTTATCCCGTCGCACATCTACAAGAAGCAATCCGACTGGTACGGCAACGTGATGCAAAAGTACGGCCTACCGCTCGATTCGCGACACTTGTACACCAAGTCCGATTGGGAGTTTGAAGCCGCCGCTGTGGCGAGCAAGAAAGTACGGTCGGAGATTCTCGATCGAGTGGCGCTGTGGCTCAACGAGACGGTGACGGATCGCCCGTTTACGGATTTGTATGAGACGGAGGGCGATGGGAATTTCCCGGGCCCGTGGTTCTTTGCGAGGCCGGTTGTTGGAGGGCATTTTGCGTTTTTGACGCTTGAGAGGGCGTGTGGGGGGATGGCGAAGGAGGGGCTCGCTTTCTTGGACGCGGAGGAGTAGGTATGTGGGCGGGTTGTGCTTCGGCAGGTTGTGATATGTGGTGTCAGTATTATGTACTACTATGAATGTATCTAAGGTCGACCGCTTCAGCCAAAATGCGTATCGTTTGGAAACACTTCTTCTTTCTTCCCCTTCTTCCTCGTCACCATACCATCCAACGTACTCTGACTTGCTTCTCTTTTATGCCCTGGCGCCGCCTTCTTCTCGCTCTTCGGCGCAACCTTCTTCTCACTCTTCGCCGCCACCTTCTTTGCATCCTTCGGACTCAACGGTTCAGGCGCATCATGCTCCTCCCCATCCACATCCTCATGCTCCACCATCGCCCCCGGCGGCCCCTGCGTTCCCTCCGTCGGCCCCTCCGCCCCATCCTCAAAAAGCTTCCTCCAACTCCCATCCAGCACCTTGGGATCATTTCCATACAGCCCCACACGATACGCGTTCTTCATCGCCTGGATGCACGTGTCCCTCCTCTCGTTGAAATCCAGCATGGGTTTCGGATACTCGCCCTCCTGCACATATCCATCAACAGATTCCACAATCCTACACCCCCACTTCTTCTGATCCGCAATGGGCGCCTTCCACGGCTCGTATATGAACTTCTTGTCAAAGTGAGCTAGTTCAGGCACGTATCTGCGCACGAAATCGCCGTTTTTATCCCACTTGGCGGGGAAGGCGACAGGGCTGTAGCAGCGAAAAAACTGGGCGAAAAACGCCGTGCACGAGAGCCATTGCCAGTTTCCAATGTTACACGCGGACTCGTGGTCGATCAGGAACTCCTCGAAGACCTCGGCGCCGCGCTCCCAGTCGATGTAGCACCCGCCGCGCGTCAGGAAACACGCGACGGCGTGCCGGCCGAGGTGGTGGATCCAGCCTTCGCGCGCGAGTTGGCGCATCAGGGCGTCGATCCAGGGAAAGCCGGTGCGGCCGTGTTTCCAGCGTTGGAAGTGCGACTCGGCGAGCGCAGAGTCGACGAGGTATTTGCCTGTGATGAGATTCGTGGCGGGATCAATGGCAGATGGCAGGTGCCAGGGGATAAAGCGGCAGGCTGGGTTATTGTATGTTTGCCCGAAGGAATAGCCCAGCGCGGCCTGCGCGCCGAAGTACATGTCGCGAAAGAGCAACTGGCCAGTCAAGGAGGCCGGGGGCTGCGAAGCCTTGCCTTTAAACGATGTCACAATGTCTTGGACGCGCCAGTAGAATTCGCGGACGCTGAGGGAGCCGAAGTGCAGATGTGGGGAGAGGAGGGTGGTGGATTGGGGGGAGAAGGCTGTGGGGGCGGTTTTGGGCTTTTCGAAGGTTGCAGTGTATTCTGAGTTGGCGATGGTTTCGTCGAGCGTTTTGAGGGCGAGGGTTTCGCCGCCGCGGTGTTGGGTTGTGGCTTCTTTCAGGCCCAGCTCTTGCATTGTGGGCACGGCGAAGTCACCATTGGGGCCTGCGAGAGTGGAGTAGGACGCCTCGTCTCCGTCACGTTGGACAGCGTTGATGTCAGGATCCTGGGCCGGCTTTTCCTGGTCAAAGTTGAAGTCGGTCTTGCCTGGGTCCGGGAGTGTCTTGGGCGCAGGTATCGGTCTTGGAATCGCCCCAATCTTCTTGCCAGCGTTTTGAACTTGAGTAATGCTCATAGTTGGTTTCCCGTTGTTCTCCTTGACTAACTCATCAGGATCATACAGCGTCCGTCCAACCTTGATAACGACTTCCACACCTGCCTCTTTCGCAATCTCCATGACCTTCTCATCCCGCTCTCTTGCGTACGCATCCGTGTCTTTTTCGAAAACTAGATGCGTGATCTTCCATGCTTTGAAGAGCTTCGGAAATAAGGTCTGAGGCGCTTCTCGGATGAGGAACAATTTCGACTTTGGGTTCAGCTTTGTTATTGACTGCGAAAGATCGTTCTGGCAGTCGATGAGATATTGCCAGCGATTGGATCCGACACGAGCACGATAGACGTAGTGCGGATCCCAGGTCCATATGGGGTATAGGCATTCTGGCTTCAAGTCCAAGGCAGCTTTGAGAGCAGGTGAGTCGTGCAGTCGCAGATCGGTTCTGAACCAGTAGATTACTCTTGGTTTGGGCATCATAAACCGCACGTCTGCCACTTAGCAGAGATGGACTTCGCAACGTTGTAGGTTTTGTTGAAAAGACGCGATGTTCCTACGCGCGTCGATGCGACAATAAAGAGACGTGCCTGAACAAGAGTCTCAAAACCATGTGGCTGGGGTGCATGCTGTCATAGATCGAGGCTAAGCTTTCGCTAATCTAGTGTTAGATGAAAGGCGGGAACGCCGACCAACCCGTATCGGGCATAGGTTTGCAGTACTTCGAAGCCAGTTGCAAATGGGTATCTCAGTGTATCGCGAAAATCATGCGTATCTTACATCGGCGCGATCCGCCCTGCCCCAATCACCGTCCAGAACGCCTCTTCCCTTCGCTCCTTCTCGCCCTTTGAACCCCGTGAATCACCCAGCCCTCTGTCCTCGGCATTCGCTTCCGTCTCAAACTCAAGTCTTACGAATATAGGTATCTCAAGCAAATCTTCATCTTCATCAAGCTCCTCAGGCGCCTGACCGAAGCCGGAAATTGGGTGCAGGAAGCCAGGCACTACTTCGATAACCACGCTGGTCCAGTTGCGACCGCGGTCCCAGACTTTGCCGGCCTCTATTTGGCCGTCGGCGGCGGATCCGCGACTTGCAGAAGGTACAGAAGTGGAGAGCGCATCGTCCCATACGTCGGTGTTGGCACCGACTTCGAACTGCGGGCAGAGGATTGTGACGCGACTTTGGACTTTGCCAGGTGTAGTACTTGGTGTCGCTAACGTGACACGAATGGTGTCAAACAGTGGGTTACTGAGTTGCAGCAGGAAGTGAGATGCAATGCCAGAGCGTAGGTGGTTGTAATTGAATGGTGTCTGTCCTGTTGACGACGACCCAGGTGTTGGTGCAACGGAAGGCGCGGAGGCGTTTGGTAACGCGCGGATACTCAGACGGGGGATGTGGCTCAAAGCCAGGATCTTGATCTTGTAGCGAGTAGATGTGATCTTTGATTCGGGCTTTGACAGGATGTGTCTGCATGAGCGACATCGCTTGGAACGCTTCGTGCAGAGTAGTGTTGCAATCGGCCGCAGGTGATCATCGAACTGTACATTTGGGTCGATTTGGGCCAGCTTCTGAGTCTGCGAGAGCGTGGTGCCCCATCCGTCCCTCTTTATGCGCTCTATAGCGGCATTGTCTGAGGCCATATCGTACACGGCCAAGCCCTCGAGCTCTGATGCAGCCTCTCGCATCGGTGTTGGCTTTGCCCGTTTCTGCTTCTTGGCACCTGCAGACGAGTACAGGTTCATGATTCGAGAGTAGGCGGACGGTGAGGAGAAGTTGAGGTCATGCGCTGAAAAGGGATTTGATGGCGTCTGGGCCTCGAGTTGCGACTTGTAGAAAGCGCTCAAGTTGGCGAACAGGTCTTCCCGGCTGGGGGTGGAGCTGAACTTGTCTGCATCGGATGTTGGAGAGTCCTCGGATAGTGAAAGCAGAATCCTTGAGTCGCGTTGCCTGGCCTGCATCTCTTTCCGGCGCTCGCGCTCCTTGTCGCGCTCCCTCTGTGTGGGCAGGGGCTTGCCGCCATTTGCTATGCGGGCCAGCTGGCCGTAGACGCCTGTATGCTTGTCGAACTCGATGCCTGTCTCGATGGTGCTCCAGTGGCAGTACGGGCACGCCAGGATATATGGTCCGCCGGTAGCCGAGGGCGCATCCGGGTTCTCGATTGAGTTTACTGTCAAGGGCGATATGCACACAGGGCAGTTGAAGCAATTCCTCGTGCATCGGTTCCCATCGCTCTTGACCACGGAGCTGGGCACCTCGAACAGGCAGCTTGGGCAGTACCAGTTCAGCGTCTCCTCTATGACGCAGCGCGGGCAGCGTATTTGCTGGCAGTCTTCGCAATACAGCAGGTGCTCGAGCGGATACAAGGCGTAGTTCGATCGCGGGTTTCGGGGGTCAAAGGTGCCGTCCTCTTCGTCTGCCTCGGCGACCATGTGCGAGGCGCGTTGGGCCGATGTCGACGTGTTGCTGTCGTAGCAGTCGCACGCGTAGTACGTGTACGGGAACGGCTGAGCCATGCTGTCGACCTCCTTGTACCCAGTCCTCCTCTTTCCCGCTCGGCATGGAATATGAAATGTTGGGGAGCGCGCTGGTGGTGGGCTTTCCCCATGGAGCTCGGCCCATCGAGTCGCGAATCCAGGGTCCAATTTTTAGGCTCGTCCTGACATCACGAATCGATTTAGAGCCCTTCTCGAGACTGTGCATTGCACCTCCCTCCAATTCACTCGCTCAAAACCACATCGCCTGATACTGCCCAAGATGAACACCCTCTCGGTCCGAGCCTTCATTCCGCCATTGAGGCGACGATGCGTGCCCCTCCAAGCTATCCGTCGCTACGCCATGCAGGCTCCCGGAGCCCCGACATTCGAGATATTCAGCAACCAGCACAAATGGCAGCAAAAGGAAAGAGCCGCTGCCAATGTGGAGCTCAGCAGGAGCGTCGACTATCTACGGGACGAAGTGGCGTCACGCTTGTGTGAGCGAATTCTGGTGTGTAGATTCTGTAGCAATATATCGTGTAGCTATTGACATGCCTAGGACATCAATCGCCACTTCGGCCAAGTCCTCGACTTGGGCGCCAATGCTTGCAACTTATCCCGCATGCTCACACTACCATCCGAAGACTCACCAGACAAAGGCCCGCGATCGAAGCGCATAGGCACTGTCACCGCCGCCGAGTCGTCAGAGACCCTCTTGTACCGTGACGCCGATCTTCCCTTCAACCAGGAGATAGACATTGTTCGACATGTCCTGCCCACCTCAGAGCTCCTGCCATTCGATGCCAACACGTTCGATGCTGTCATGAGCAGCCTCAGTATGCACTGGATCAACGATCTGCCTTCGGTACTGGCACAAGTGAACAACATCCTGAAGCCCGATTGCCCTTTCATGGGGGTCATGATGGGCGGTGATAGTCTCTACGAGCTGCGTACTGCTCTTCAGCTCGCCGAGCAAGACCGTCGAGGCGGTGTCGCTACCCACACGTCACCACTGGCTGACGTACGAGACATCGGTGGGCTCCTGCAAAAGGCCGGCTTCAATCTTCTAACCGTTGATGTCGACGATATTGTTGTCGACTTTCCGGATTGCTTTTCGCTGATGAAGGACCTCCAGGCCATGGGCGAATCCAACGCCGTGCTCGGCCGCGAGAAGGGCGCGATACATCGAGATGTCCTCTTGGCCGCCGACGGTATTTATCGCGAGCTACATGGTAACGAGGACGGCACTCTACCAGCTACTTTCCGCCTTATCTTCATGATTGGTTTGGAAACCTTAGCCCGGACGCTAGCCGGCAAACCTTCTCGAAAGGGGTACGGGAATGTTCAGTATTAAAGACTATCTAGAGAAGAATGGCAGCGGTGCCAAAGGAAAAGAGTAGATTCAAAAATACACTTCAACTATGAGCCCGGAGCATCGGCGTAGATTCATATGCGAGCATCTAACCCATCGCGTTCCTACACGCACGGGATCTGGCCCGGATGGTGACACTGGTATTCAAGAGAAACATGATTGCGTAAGCGCACCAGTCGAAGCTTGACTGGCTCTCTGCGCAGGCTTCTATGCTCGAAAAGTTGTATCTCGATGTTTGCCCACTTGCTCACTTGTCCACGCGCTGTCGCTGCTCGACTACCAACACAAACGGTTATCCTGGGAGTCCAGCGAACGGTCAATCGAAGACAACCCGGCCAGCAATAAATGCAAGTACAACTTCATGTATCCTGTGCTTTCCATGTTTTGCAAACACACTGGCCGTCTTGAGCGCTTCGCCATGTCAAAAGGCGATATTGGTCCTTCTCTGACAGTCGTAAGTCAGGCTACGAAGAAGCGTTCTTTTTGAGACCGTACAATATCGGTATCCGCTCTGAGCCGAATCGGTGCATGCTTTTCGACCCTGGAATGTGTCCAACGGTGTGGATGCGAGACGTTTGTGCAAGAACCAACGATGAAGTTGATTTCGATAGTTGCTGGAAGTCCGGCCAGGAGTCTGATGGCAAGGAAGCGCTTTGAAAGAGTTCCTCGAGGGTTTGGAGAAGTAGGACGATCTACTACTGTTTTGTTCAAGTTGACGATTTTGGCGTTATAGTCTTTCAGCTGATTCGCATCCGACCACCGAAATCATACGCCTTGCTCCTCTTGTCTCTCCCATAAACCTCTTCGCCTGCTTCAAGTTCCACGAATATTTGAACCGTGTCGCATGTCCCCTCCAGCTTCTCGCCCTGTGCCTCCTCTTCAACATCTCGTTTCTCCACGTCTTGTCTTTCCGCGCTCTTCTCCTCACGACCTTGCAGCAAATTCACCAGCACCGCCGCCGCCGTAAAAAGTATGCAAAGCACCGGCACAACCAGCCCAACTGAAAAATCAAACACGGTAAAGCCAGTCAAGAATCCCGATCGTACCTGCGCCGCCGACATATTTGAAATTGTGATACGGTATAAACAATCCTCACTGAATATTGATTCCAGAAGCTGTGGAGATCGCGGGGGGCGGGGCTTGGTATTAAGAACGTGTTGCCTGACGTACAGTCACGGGTTGCTTTTTTGCCTGATCGAGGCGCAGGCAGTACATGAAACGCTGCTGGTGCGTTGTGGGTTTGAAGGCTGCATACACAGCGCTTGTAGAGCGGGGTATTGGCTGGATAGAACAAGTATTTCCTAGGCTGGAGAGATGACGGGTTCATGCGTTTGGTGCTGGTGTTGGTGTGGTAGGTGAGGATTGGGGCCGATGGAGGTGGGTAAATTACCGAGATTAGGTTGGTGGTGAAGGGAAGGATTGATCCGAAGGATCTCAAAACGAGTGTTCCTTTTGATAGAATAAATAATCTTCTTCATTCGAGTCGCTGTAGGTATCATATCGTGTTGCAATTACGTTGTCGTCGCCCTCTTGCCCATACCTACACTCCCCATCCTCTTCACAAGATCGCTTTCCTTGCCTTTCTTCGCGTGCTCCTTTTTCATGAACGCTAACACAACTCCTACCAGCGGGATCTTCTACTTCTTCTCATTGTTCTTCTCGTCAAGACAGATGCACAACGCCGCAATCAGCGCGAGATCCACCCCGGGCGCAACTTGCACGCCGTACGTCTGCTGGCCGAAGAATAGATCTTTACCGCTGAGGATCTTGCGGTCGATGCGCGCGACTACCGCGCCTGTGTTGCGTTAGCATAGATGATTAGAGGGGAGAGGATGAGGCCTTACCGCCCATAGCTTCATCCACGATATCAGCGGATGTATCCATCCAATTCCCGCGCATGGTGAGGACCTCTTGTTTGCCCGATTGACTCGTAAACGTCGCCGTCGCTTTCGACCCAACCACTGCCTCAAATCAGCAAATTTTCCACATCCCCCGTCTGCTCCCTTTCAATACTCACGTTTAAACCCGCTCTTGACCTCGACTAACTTCTGCCCACTGGCACTTTCAACCACATATGTCGCATGGATATGCAGATGCTCTTTCACGATGCTGAAAAGGTGGTTCCCTTGCATGTCGCTCACCTTCTTGCGCCCGGAAATGGACATGACTTTCCCCTCGACTTGCAGGATGGGCGTGCCGTTGGCGAGTTTGATGCTGAAGCTGTCACCGGATAGGGAGAGGACGTGTTCTTTAAGGACGAGGGTTTCGGGGGCTTGCGCGATGAATTGGGGGAAGAGGGCGATGGGCTGAGGGATAGCTGCGAGGGAAGCCATGATTGCGGTGTTGAGTTACGAGAGGTTTTAGTGAGAAGCTTTAGGTTATGTGGGAATGCGCTGAGGCGGCGGCCATGTCAGGCTTTATGTATGGAGATGTGTCTTGGATCGACCATGCAGTCAGCAACACTGCGCGCGAAATACGCCTTCCTTGGCCGAATTTGCTGTTAGACGCAACTGCATCATTGCCCACTGCGTCAGTCAGCTGCACGCCGAACGACTTTAGCGTAGAGGCGGGCAGCCAAGCCCTGGTGGTGGGTCTGCCGAAATGTCGATCGCGGAGGGCTGTAAAGCCTTGGGTAATCGCCGATTCGTTGAAGTCCCAACCTCAGCCTCGCAGCCTCGCCGCATTGAGTGGTCCGAACGCAATAGCACGAGGCTTGGTCCATAGAAGCGTCATACAAACGAACGGTTTCAAGAACTTGAAAATGTAGTGGCTCAAGCCCAAAGAGGCTGTTGCACCTGAGACCTGGAAGAGATGATGCACTTTGAATCGGAAGTTGGAGTAAACTTTTTGACCATTTGTAGATCGAGCACTAAACTCCTCCACACAGGCCAGTATGTCCGTAGATGAGACATGCGGCCCGTATCTACACTGCCTCTCAGTATGTGTCAAGAGACATGGCGACCATATGCACAGCAATGCGCGTCCTAAAAGACATGCCGTGTAGAATGTATGTACACTGAGGAATAAACGCAAAAAGCGATAACAATGCCAACAAACATTATGAAACACGTTCCTTCCCGATGTGTGGGGTACAGGCCAATAACATATTAGTCGGAGCCGCGTACTGCGTTCCAATCGAGGACAGTATGTGATGACGGACGGAAGCTCCTGGGGTATAACAAAGTGGAGCCGCTGACAGACGCTAGGTACAATGAAATATGCGAATGGTCTTGGACACGTACATGCGTGTCATGAGACTGAACAATATGCAGAAGCGACAGTCAGAATAGGATTACGAATAAGGGGTCGTCATACGTTCTCGGTGAACTTTGAGCTTCGAGATCCGTCGTGGGAGTAGAGACTTCGACCAAGCGTGTTGGGACGAGCATCTCTTTTGGGTGATTGTGGTGGTGTTAAGTGCGCATTGGCCCTTGGAAAAGGAGCTGGGTCTGCAAAGGGATTTGCATCATCATCCGGATGGCGAATGATGGGGGTACGGCGCGGACCTTGACGAATGTTCATTGCACCTCCAGCAGCTGCCGCCCCATCAACGTCTTTGCCAAATTCTTTGGGAAGACCTGGCGAACCATAAGTGCCTTGGTCGTCCATGTAAAAGGAGGACCCAGACAAAGTCCCACCGCCCGAAAACTGTTCTGAAGTGCATGCCCCCGCTGAAAGCAGAAGGAAGTTTAGCCGCGCTCCCGAGACTCGCTGAAAGCCGCGCTCGCCACTGGCAGTCGTAGAGCTTTCAACTGTCGATCGGGATATGCCCGAGAAACGGTTCAGAAAAGCGGACGGTATTCGGTAAGCCTTTGAGTCGTTTTGAATCATTGGAGGCGGACTGCGGTCGGTTGTTTCGTCGGCGAGTTGAAGCGCACCTTGCCTCCGTCGCTTGTGACGTCGTAGAAGCAACAGAATAACGGCTAGAATTAGCGCGGCACCGGCAAGACTTCCAACTACACTGCCAACGACCTGAGGCGTCTGAAGCGGTGTCGTACTGCCCGTTGCGCTGGCACCGCTAGCAGTTGTGGTCTGCGCTGCGCCCACCGGGTGGGTAGGCTGTTCCTGCTGCTCCTCCCCCAGCGTAGTACATGGTACTATCCACGTCGGCAGTTGGGGTCACGCTGGAAGGCAGTGTTGATGATGTCTCGACGGAGTTGGCCGATGACGAACCGGTAAACGCGGCGGCAGTGAAACGGTCGGATACTGACGAGGACAGGGTAGCGCTATTGCTTCCTGACGTTGAGGACGCACTCGATGAAAGGAGTGACATACTTGGGATGGTAGAATTCGACGCCGGGATCAATGATGCTAACAGCAAGGATGATGGGCTGATGCTGCTCCCCGACATACTTGTTGGTGCAGGAGAAGGAGTCAAAGAACCGGTACTGGTGTCCACCGCGAGAGCAGGAACGCCTGATGAAAATGGGTATGCGGGCACAGTCAAGTCGCTAGGAAATGGTGGCACCGAAGGAACGACAGGAAGAGCAACGGGTTGGCACGGCGGGGACGGCTGGTACCTGCGGTATGGAGGGTAGGGCAGGTATGGGGACGACTGGCGATAGTGCTGCTGCTGGAGAGGCTAGCAACGCTGCGGCGGCAGATACTGCTGGATCTACAGGAGAGCCTACGGCATTGACGATGGGGGGCGCAATATTTGACGGTGGGGAGGCTTGGGGAGAAGTCGGAGCTTGCGTCTTCGTCTCCTGGGCTACCAGATTTCCACCGGAGTCCACGGTCGCAATGACCTCTACGTTGACAGTCAGGACTTTCGTAGGAGACGCTGCCTGGCGGCGGTGAAAGAAGCGGTGGTCTTTCGTCATAGCTGATTTGCGCTTCTCCTCCTCTTGGTGTGTCGGAGGTTGGTCTAGAGGGTCCCGAGGTTTACCCTCTCCTTTGCTTGAATCCCGTCTCTTCTCGTCGTCCTGTCGAGTGCTTTGCGTCTGAGAATAGTGGCGTGGGTCAACCCTGTATCGTCGAGACGGCGTGCTATTGTGGTCCATAAAGTGTCGAGGGGTCTAACTTGTGTTGCGCGCCAGTGATGCTTCCAGAGTGGTGGCGAATGCGGTTGTTTGCGCGAACATGTGGTTGAGTGAGTGTAGCGAGTTGGTCAGAGTTGTCAGAATGTTGACTGAAGGAGTGGACGTATGGTCTTGGCCGGTACGAAGGTCCAGTCAATGGATACGAGCAGCGAGTGGAGTGAGTGTCGAGAAACGAACGGACGCCAGGCAAGTGGCTGATGAAGGAAGGATCTGGCGAGGGATCAGCACTCCAATCGCATGGCGGTCGAAGGCGCAAGCAGGCAATAAGCGACTTGGTGGAAGACGCACCTGGAGACGGTCAGGCAAGCAACATTCACGAACGACGATGTGCTGCTGGCGGGTGCGCGGTCGGACAGGCGACTATTAGAGGCGAGCAGGGTGGGCGAAGTTTGCGTGGTGGACTACTGGTGGTTTCCGCTGTGGGTAGTGCAAACGTAGCGTGGGTAAATGAATCGTGAATGGTTCTTCCTCGCGCGACGACGGGCTGCCCCTGGTGGATTGGGCGACAATCTGCACTTCGGTCCCGAACGCTCTCCAGAGCCGCACAGCGCTGGTATCTTGTCACGTCGCAGCGAAGGTCGTGTGAGAGGGAAAGCGCTGCGAGAGGAAACAGATTCAATAGCTACAGCGGCGACATGGGGGCGGCGGACGGGCGACAGGGTGGCTGATTGGCCGTGCTAGCGAAATTGGTACACGGGCCTCCCGAAAATAGAAGGATCCGCCCGGCACAGGAAACAAACGACATGACGCCCACGGAGATTGCCCTGTCACTACCCAACACATGGGCGCTGGACAGCAGCCGTCGTCCACCTATCATTCCCTGCTCCTGCCAGACGTCTGGAATTCTTCGTGTCGCGTTATCGTGCCGCGAACAAGTCGACGCGAGGGATTCCTGGACGCTGCCGCACTGTGCCTGTCCCATGTGCCGTGTGCCGTGTGCCGTGCAAAGGAGATGGCGCTCGCACCACCTTCAACGGATATACACTGTACTACGACCTTTCTGGAACAGTCCGATTTCGCGTTGAAGTCTGTTATTCTTAGACGCCCCCAATACCTCTAGTAGCTCGCTTCGCCGTCGCACATGAGCTGACCCTGAGCCATGCTGGAGCAGTGGGCAAGTCACCCCTTCCCTTCCATTCAGGCTGCTGGGTGCTTCTCTTTCCATACAAACGAGGCTCGTGTTCCTGAGGCTTTTATTGCCAAGACTGGCTCGAGATTGAGACTTTCGCAGGATGGCGACCAGGGTAGGGACATGTTCCTTTTCTAGACCTCCGTCGAGCTCTTGTGTGCAGCGTGCCCATTGCGGGAGAGAATGATCGACGCACGTAAAATGAGGTCCTTTGTGGGGATAGGTTTTAGCCAGCGGACTGGTGCGAGTAAAAGATGGGCGTGTCACGATCCCCAAGGCGAGACAGTGGCTCTTCTGCGGGCGGCATAGACGACAAGTGCGAGACAAAAGAGTGTGCGATAGAGAAGACACGTTCGCTGTGTAAGTGTACTTGCATTCCTCGCTCATCTCGCACGTGCTGTCCACGCGGCCAGCTCCCTTGCCCGCCTCGCACTGCCCCTCCATTGTCGCAAACCTGCAATCGGGCCAAGAAGCACCGCGAGAACAAATATATCTTGACCCTGACTGTTGATGCGCAATCACCTCATCGCCTTCATGGATAGTGACAACGTACTCGTTTGCACCACCACTCACATTGCGACAAGTGAAAATGACGTCGTCCGCACATGGGGCAGTCGCAACCCAACGTGTAAGCAAGATACAGTGGACAGCCTCCACCTCTACCACCGCGACAATCTACCCATGGTGCGCCAACTGCAACCATTGACCCTTCAGTACTCGCCATGTCTTCTCACGACCCCCGATCGTCGTCGACACAGTCACTCGTTCCGGATCCTGCTGTGGATAGCTCAAACTTGCGCCGAGTACTGCTTGTATTTATCCACGGCTTCATGGGCAACGAGACAAGTTTTCGAAGCTTCCCTGCTCATGTACATAACCTCGTGACAGTTACACTTGCAGACACGCACGTTGTACATACCAAACTCTACCCAAGATACCAGTCACGGAACACGCTTGAACGTGCAAGAGACAATTTCTCCAACTGGTACTTGTCAGAGATACTTGTCATGAAGTGCACATAACTGACGAGTGCTAGGCTGGCGCCGCACGAAGATCAATGGACAGACGTCATCTTGCTGGGACACTCAATGGGCGGCTTGCTTGCTGCAGACATTGCTCTAGTCTTCCGCCATCGCATTGTGGGCGTGATCAATTTCGATGTTCCGTTTCTTGGAATGCATCCTGGAATTATCAAGGCAGGCCTCGGAAGTCTGTTCAGTCCAGCCCCGGCCCCAGTGGATGAGATTGCAGAAGAGCCGTCGGAAAAGAAGCCGAGCAGGATGGCAACCTTCTTCAATCCGCAGCCGAATGATCCCAATTTCAATCCGACTTTCGAGAATGATGTGCGGCTGCCAGTACGTAAGGGTTGGGAGAACTCCTTACACCTGGCTGAATAAGCACTATTCGAATGGCCTGAGACAAGGCTACGAAAGGCTTAGTCAAGTCGCACTTCGAGTTCGGTAGCGCCATGGCCGATTACAAGGAACTGAAGGACCGATATGCCAGAGTGCGAGCGTTGGAGGAAGAAGATGAAAAAACAAGGAAGTCGGCGAACCCAGGTGTTGCCTCACCACCTCGCATCCGGTTTGTCAACTACTACACTGTAAGTACAGGGCGTCCAAAGAAGCCGAAATCGCCCAAGTCTCCATCACCTTCCCGGTCTTCGAGTCGGACATCGCAGTCTCATGAAAGAGGCAGCGAAACGATTGCTTCTGCGTCGCGACCGACGGTGGCAAGCATGCGGTCCCAGTCCGTCATGAACAGCCCCCGCATATCTGTGGAAGTCCAGGAGCATCGCGACAATGAGATCGTCCCAGTTACTCCACAAGAACCACTATCGGCGACTAGTCCTATCCGTAGCTTCTCGATCGAGGGCTCTACACACCGTACAGACAGTACACAAAGTCTTGCAGAGATCCCGCCAATACCACAAGAGCCACCATTTGTGGACTTGTTGCAGTTCACGGACAAACAAGAACGCAAGGCTGCCGAGAAGGAGCACGACAAAGCGCTAAAGGAGTATCAGAAGGCAGTGAAGGCGCGTAACAGGGCCATCAAAGAGCGAACCAAGGCCGAAGAAAAGTGGGAGAAGCAACAGGAGCAGCAGCGGCAGAAAGACCGTGAACAAGAGGAATACAAGAACTCACACTCATATAAGGAGGAGCAACGTCTGAAGCAGGAAGCGGAACGAATGCGCAAAGAACACGAACGAATGAACGGGGGGCCTTTAGAGCCACACGAGGACTCCAGTGCACCGCCGGCCACACGCCAGCAAGAACAAAAGCAGAAACCTAAACAGGAGTCAGACTCAACGGAAGACTCCTTCCCCACCACTGACATGGATACGGGCTACGAAATGTCCCCCGAAGAAGCTCCCGAAATCCAAACGCTCGACGAAGACCTTGGGGCCATGGATCTCGGCGAAGACCACCACCAGCACCAGTCTTCAAACCATCCTTACGGCAACTATGACTTCTCCCGTAGCGCTATCTTGAACCAAGCTTCACCCGACGATCAATCATCCATGCACGAATCAAACTACACGCTGGCAACGACGGATAGCAATGCCTCGCATCCCCCAACACCCGGTGCAGATGGTGAGCCCAAGGAGAAGAAGAAGAAACTCGGCAAGTTCTGCATGTTGCCGCCGAAAGACTCGACGGGCAATGTTGATCCAACGTGGGTGCGTGTGTTCATGCAGAACATGGACGAAGTGACTGCGCACACCAGTCTATTCTTCGTCAACGAGACATACGAGAGATTGGTAGGAGATGTAGGTGCGCGGATTGAGGAGTGGATCAGAGAGGCGGATAGTGTGCGTGTGGCTAAGGAACTAGAAATGCAGGGATAGGTTTACCAAATCTTTGCTGGTTTGGTTTGGATAGGATACGATTCATGATTCATCTAGCCATAATGCATTATCACCCCCCGTCCTCATGCTCTCTTCACAACCACCCTTGCCCCATGACTCCCCACCCCACAGCCGTAACCGCCCAGCTCGCACCCAAAAGCCCGAGTATCTGAACGACCTGCTCGCTTCCCCTCACCGCGTCATTGAACTTCTGAACAAACGGGATGCGCGTTTGTTCCTTCTCGTTCCAGAAATTCGCCATGTGCTGACGCGAAAACATGAGGACTGCTGTATTCGCCGCCGCCGCCGAGACCAAGTATGTTGAGTTTGATGTCGAGAGAGCGATGATGGGGGTTAGGAAGGATACAATTAACTGTTTCATTCACATGTCAGCGGCACTGTTGTAGTCCCAGTTGGTGCTGGGGGAAACGCACACTGATCGTCCCACTCGTTTGTGTCGTGCGAGTCTTGTGCAGACGCTCTGCAGCGGTGTTACTCCATTCTGCGGCCTTTTCGCTTTGTTGCTCGTATTGTTGGAGGCGCGTTATGTTTTGGTAGGAGAGGAAGAGGCCGTAGCCAGATAGGGCGGAGGTGAGAGTCAGTTGGAGGATTGATTTGGCCAGGGGGATTGGGGAGGTCATTCTGATGGTTGGATTCTCGGGATATTGTCTTGGTGGAAGTTTTTTTCTGTTTGAGATGTTGTTCAGGCCATATAATTGTGAGTTTTCCTACGTCGTTTGCGACATCAACCTTGAATTGTGACTGGGATCGTGATGGACGTCATCCAGCCTTGAGCAGGGGTACCCTTGCGGCCACTCGCTTAAACTTGGCAATCGAGCTCGAGGGCCAGACCGCTTTCAAAGGTTTGTTTATGTTTTTGAGAAAGACACGGGATGGACTGTAAGTGCTTTTCTTGCCGGAGAGATGGTCAGATCATGTATGGTCAAACCAGTCGTTTCTGCGGGCACATATACAGCGTCGCCGCTGTCGCATTCCAATGTTTGCTGGAGTCACTCAGCTCCAGTCGAGGCGGTGATGCCGCAGTCCCACTCCGCTAGTGCCATCACGAGGCCGCTCCTGCCATCTAGCCTTCGACAGGACGGAACGGCACCTATACGCTCACACGTGGCTTTATAGCTATGCATTCAGATAGGATAGCTGCAGTGGCTAGAGTGGGTGTGCTGTGAGAAGAACACCATCAAGTCCGCAGTGAAAGCGTTGTTGTCAGGTTGGGGTTCGTTCACGCATCGAGGTGGGCCGTCCGCTAGCGCGCCATGGGTGAGGTCATTTCGCTGAAGCTCGATTCCCTGTCGCGTGGCGCAAGCTCCCCAGCTCACGGACGAGGAAATGTTCATTTCTCAACCAATATTGGGTTCTAGCCTCGCATTCCGATTGCTGCCCGCCATACCGACCGCCGTTTCCCATCAATGCACCTGTGAATTGTAGCTGTAGCCTAGTAATTCCATTGAAGCGCTGCAGTTGCGCCTCGGAGCTCCTGCATATCTGCCGCCCGCTTACTACTCTTTCGGTACAACTCCAATCTGGTGATCAGCGCCAACTCCACTGCATTGCGCTGCGGGGAAACCTGTACAAACAAGTCGCCTAATCTGACCTCTGAGCTTCCGGGCGCGTAACTTTTACTTCCTCCTCACTCTCGAGGACTGCCAGCTCCTCTACTCACATAGCTTCACGATGGCGCGACCTTTGGAAGATGTGTACTGCACGGTAAGATTGCGACATAGTAATGGCCCAACATACAGGCGAGCTAACATGCATACAGCTTCTTATGAGCGATTCATACCTCCCTGGTGCCGCCGTCCTCGCACATTCTCTCCGCGATGCAGGTACGAAGAAGAAGCTCGCCGTGCTCATCACTCTGGAGACTCTGTCTGCCGACACCATCACGCAGCTGAAGGAGCTCTACGACTACTTGATTCCGGTGGAGCGCATACGAACACCAAGTCCCGCGAACTTGTATCTTATGGGCCGTCCTGATCTGTCCTTCGCCTTCACCAAGATTGCTTTGTGGAGACAGACCCAGTTTCGCAAGATCGTATACCTCGATGCCGATGTCGTTGCACTCCGAGCTCTCGATGAGCTGTTCGATATCGAGGCACCCTTCGCTGCCGCACCTGACATTGGCTGGCCTGACGCCTTCAACAGTGGTGTCATGGTGATATCACCAGACATGGGCGAATACTGGGCGCTGCAGACCATGGCAGCCACAGGGGACAGCTTCGATGGCGCTGATCAAGGTCTCTTGAATCAGTACTTCGAGCATCGTCCATGGCAGCGACTGAAGTTCACGTACAATTGTACACCGAACGCCGAGTACCAGTGGGAGCCGGCGTATCGTTACTATAAAAGAGACATCAGCGCTGTACACTTCATTGGCAAAGAGAAGCCATGGTCGAGTAGCCGTACAAGTGGACCAGGTGTCTATGGCGAGCTCTTGAGTCGGTGGTGGCAAGTGCATGACAGGCATTTGAGAAGAGACGCTTCAGGTACAACGCACCTCCAGATCCAATCATCAGCTCCTGTTCCCAATATTGTTATCGAGCCAGAGGCCTCAGTCACAACCACTGAGCCACCCATGACCGACCCCGGTGAAGTGGTCGAGAATATTGACCAGGGTGTTTTAGAACCTGTCCCGACTACAGAGCTGCGCAAATTCTCTGCGCCGGATATGGAGTGGGATGCAACAAAATTCGAGCCTCCTGCGCAATCGAGGCCCGAAGCTGCCAATTTCCCAACCGCCCAATACACCTTCAGTGACAGCCGTCAGTTGTTCCAGGCACCCCATGCCTACCCAGCACCACCAAGGGATATGTGGTATCAAGTACCTGAACATCGACCCAAGCCAGCAGAGGCGCCCAAGCCGATTTTCCCTTGGGAGCAACAAGCTGATAGGCCGAAGCCTACTCGTGTCTTTGCTGAAGATATCCAGCCCCAGCCAACCCGTGAACCTCCGTCACCGACTCACGCATTTTCCACTGTGCATTACGATAACAGCGAGCTAGAAGCGTCTGCGGGCTCAAGTGACGGGGTCACAAGTCCTGAAGCTTTAGGATCTCCAAAGTCTGCTGACCAGCAATGGCAATCTTTCCAGCAGAACAACGCCAATGCCTGGGATAACATGCCAGGTATCGAGAACTATGTACGGGCGATCATGGGTTCGCAAGGTGGTAAGCGGACCAACACCCAGATACTTCAACAAACGACTGGCACTGAGGAGCTACACTCACCGCTACTTGAACGTAAGAACCGACGCGAAAGCCTCATCCTCACTGATTTTCCCTCTGCCATAGAGAGACCAAGCTTGCCCGTCACACCGGCGCCTATCAGGCGGCCTACTTTCTGGGGCGAGGAACGAAACGAGACGGGCGAGCTACCTGCCGCCAAGGGCGTCCCGGATCAAACCGAATGGGTATGTCCACAATGCGGCTTCTCTTCCCCATCCGACTCCTTTACTGCATCTGCAAAGGACAATAAGGTCTAAATGTCTTCGCGGCGAGATCATGGTCCAGCAATGGGTCAATGTAGCTGCGGACACCTTCAGGAGACACTGTGAAGCGCAGCCACAAGCAGACTTTCGCGGGCTAAATCCCGCGAGTGTCTTGTCGAGCGCGCGAGAGAACCCTATAGCTGACTTATCACGTGAAGAATCCTGAAGCGAGGCTCGAGCAGCTACGACGGTCGTCTCTCGTCGAGATTGAACACATGACTAAAGACCCACATCCTGATCCTCCTCTAAGAGCGCTACCTGAACATTCAATTCTCGATGACGAACCAGCAACGCAACACCCCAGCGGCCTCAGTGGAGTTGCCTCACCTCATGGCCTCGATGGTACTGCGAACCAAACCAGCACGTCCCAACCCCACACAGTTACTGGCACATCAAGGGTCGATTTTGCGCAGAGCATGGGAGCAAGCACCGAGACAAGAACCGAAAGCAGTGAACAACAAATTCGATCTGGCAACATGACGTTCAAATTGCCCGACTTTAAGCAAGAAGATGCAAGTGTGGCTGCCACCCGCGAAGACGTATTGAGCCCAACTCAGCCACAAGACGAGCAGCCTGCCCCAGGTACAGCCCCTTCATAGATACGAAGAGACGTGGACTGTGGTAGGCTGCTGGCTTTCTATTGTTTGCACCAATTTGTATATCTCTCAGAGCCTCATGTACTCGTAGTTTCCATCATTGCAGCTGTCTTGCGGTTTCTTTTGCATCTACATTAGCATTGCATAGCGATTCACTTGCAGCTGATATGGAAGAATGATGTTGTCCATAATGTAGTTTTTCGAGCAAAGTTACACATAATCCAACCTCGATTGTATAGCATGAGTGCTTCCATAGTTTGTCCTGATGGCGCCCAATTGTTGGTTTTGGTACATCACGAAAAGGATCATATTGCTCAATCAGGGAGCTCTAGCTCCATGTCATATATGGGATCTAACACTTCTACTTGCAGGATCCAGATCACCGTATAAGCTTAAAGCTTAGCAAATTTTGGAGAAAAGATGTGGGTCGGAATCGTACCGAGGTGGCCTCTAGACTGAAATGTCACCTCGTGCTGGCGGGTCGCGTTGCGTTTCTTCCAAAGCAATGTCAACATGCCCCGCTATTTGCCCCTCACCTTCCTCCAACGAGCGAAGTCCATCGCCCTCACACATTCACCTTCCCGAATAGCACCGGCTTACGCACCGCGAATAAGCGCGTTTTGCATTGGACGAGGCTTCACTTCCTCCGCGCCTACACAAAGACTTGTCGCAACGCCTAGGCTGTTGGACAAATACACACCTGATCGCATACCGAACGCCGCCTGGCCCTATATCTACAAGCCATTTGACAAGATGCCAAACCTCGACACATACTTCAAGCAGGTGGACAGCCTGCAGGACAAGTTCATTGAGAGGCTGAGGGAAGCTGTTGCGATCCCCAGTATCAGCTCAGAAGACAACAGGAGGCCTGATGTTGTCAAGGTAAGCATCGCTCGAGTATCGTAAAGATAGTTTGGCCTGACATGATTTCAGATGGGCCACTGGCTCTCGGACCAGATCAAAGCGCTTGGCGGTACTGTTGAGCTTCGCGAGCTCGGAAAGCAGCCTGGTCGCGAACATCTAACCCTCCCACCGTGCCTCCTCGCACGCCTTGGAGACGACCCGAAGAAGGCAAACGTTCTCCTCTACGGCCATTACGATGTACAGCCTGCGCAAAAGTCGGACGGCTGGGCGACCGACCCTTTTACCCTCACCATCGACGATAAGGGCCGCATGTACGGACGTGGTAGCACGGATGACAAGGGCCCCGTGCTTGGATGGTTGAACGCGATCGAGGCACACCAAAAGTCTGGTCTGGAACTGCCGGTTAATCTCCTCATGTGCTTTGAGGGTATGGAGGAGAACGGCTCAGAGGGCCTAGACGACACTATCCGCGCGGAAGCGAAGGGGTTCTTCAAGGACGCAGATGTGGTCTGCATCTCGGACAACTACTGGCTGGGAACGGAGAAGCCTTGCTTGACATACGGAGTCCGTGGATGCAACTACTACTCGCTCGAGATCGCCGGGCCTGGCCAGGACCTGCACTCTGGTGTCTACGGTGGTGTTACTCATGAGCCCATGACCGACCTTGTCCGCATCATGAACTCCCTGGTCGATCCAGATGGCAAGATTCTCATCCAAGGTCTTGACGACTTGGTAGCACCCATGACCGAGCAAGAGGCTGCCTTATATCCACCCATTGCCTTCACAATGGATGACCTGAAGGAGTCGCTAGGCGGCGAGGTTGCGATCCACGGCACCAAGGAGGAGGCGCTCAAGCACAAGATGCGATACCCATCACTTTCGTTGCACGGTATTGAGGGAGCGTTCTACTCCGAAGGAGCCAAGACCGTCATCCCTGCGCGAGTCGTTGGAAAGTTCTCCATTCGTACCGTACCTAACATGGAGATTGACGAGGTCACCAAGCTTGTCGAGAAGCACGTCAACGCTGAGTGGGCCAAGCTCAAGTCCAAGAACACATTCAAGTTCAACGTATTGCACTGCGGCAAGTGGTGGGTTGAGGACACTAACCACCCCAACTATACTGCTGCGGCAAAGGCTGTCGAGCGCGTATTTGGTGTCAAGCCAGATATGACCCGTGAGGGTGGAAGTATCCCAGTCACTCTTACTTTCCAGGAAGAGCTCGGCAAGAATGTGCTGTTGCTTCCAATGGGTAGCTCAACGGACGCTGCGCACTCCATCAACGAGAAGCTGGACAAGAGGAACTACATTGAGGGTACGAAGCTGTTGGGAGCATATCTGCACTATGTTGCGACCGAGCTCAAGCGCAACCAGTAAGGGTTGGTCTTGAAGTAGCCTCGCAAATATGAGTAAATGAACAAATAACATTGAACACATCAACAACTCTATTTTCTGTGATGTTATAGCGATATGTGGTTGTGCTGTGGTTGTCGCGCGAGCCCTCCGCCCAGACACGTGCCGGAGCGGAAAAACCTAAAAAGTTCGAGCTCGGAACCCTCACAACCCTTCAACACACCACAACTCACCGCATCCCCCATTGCGCCTCTCCACATCCCGCTCCACGCAATGTCGACTTGTAAAACCCTTCTCCGAGTCTGTTCAAAACAGCGGCAACCATCGTTCGCCCCATTAACGCAATGCCGCCATGAATCCTCCACCCGGCGCCATAAGAAACTCCTCGCGCTGCCCGAAGCACCATCTTACACATCGAACCGCCCAGAACCTACGTTAATCTTCAACCCACCATCAAGTGCGCCCAGCGTATACCACACACCATTGAAGTTTCTACCAAAGGAAGACAAACGCCGAAACCTCTACACCGCCGCGCTCCACCAACAAACCACTTCCTCTCTCCGCCAACGCACTTCTCCAATCGCCGCTGCGGGGACGCCTCTACACACCTCATCTCATCTCCCCCCTCGCCCTTCGAACCAACTACCCGCCCCCGTGCGTGCACCGTATGAGAAGAAATACCATCTCACGGACAAGGAGATTGGTGAAATTAAGCGGTTGCGGACGTCAGATCCGTATAAGTGGACGCGAGTGAAGTTGGCAGAGAAATTCGGTTGCAGTCAATTCTTTGTGGGGATGGTGGTTCAGGCAAGGCAGAAGGCGGCGACGGTGGAGAAGGAGCATGCGGCGATGAGGAAGAAGTGGGGAGAAAGGAGGAGGGAGGCGAAGGAGGATAGGGTGCGGAGGAAGGAGATGTGGGGCCGGGATGCTTGATTTTGGGCAGTGGTTTAGGCCGCTGGTAGGAGAGGGAATTCATAACCTGGGGCAAGTGAGGTGCTGTTCAGCAACCTGATCTGGCATTGCACAGAAAGGCCCGGCATTAGTGTGCGTAGCATCACAAGGGGTATGACGGTAACATATGTACATTACAGGACGATGAAGATTTGCCGCGACACACTGGCTGTCAATGAAGATGTGCATGTTTTCTGGATAGCTGCTCACACTGCAGCTCATCACATCTTACTTCTCATTCCTTTCAATACCCACCCCCTCATCCCCAATCCTGAACACAAAACCCTCTCCATTCCCTGCCCCAACGCCGGCCCCAATCTTCCATACTTCAAACCTCCCTTTCTTCACAACATCCCACCTCTGCGCCCGTTCAATCTCAGCTTCCTCCACACTTAGCGCCGGCGCAAACTTCAACACCTCCACTCTTCTAACCGCCAAGCGCGTTGTACTGACCTCCTTCGGCCACGACGTCGGAATCGCTGGCCGAAAAGATGACGGCGTGGTGGAGTGCGAGGTAAGGATGACACCACAAGAGAATTGTGTGTGCAGCTGCATCAAAGCAGATGTCAAGAGCGTCGAAGCACTCGTCAGATTACTCTCCGGCGTCGCTGTCAGATCAGTCGACACAGAAGATCGGATAGACCATACAAAGGCATCGACGTCTTCTAGTACGATCGAGTGTATGCGGCGATGCTTGCTCTTGTGTCTTTCTTCGTCGAATAAATAATCCGGCATGCTTTTCAATGTTGATAGTGTTGCGGACCATGATTGCGGGCGGAAGATGTGCACGTGCAGGAGGCTTGTTGCGATGAGGGTTTTGATGGCGGGTTTGAGCGGCTCGATTTCTTTCGCAGCTGAGTGGAGGGTGGTGGATATTATGGTGAAGATTACTTTCGCGAGCCGCGGGACGCTGAAGTGGTGGAGTGGATCGAAGAGGATGACGGCGGCATTTTGGCCTGATAGTGGAGTTGAGGAGAATGTGGTGGGAAGGATGGCGTGGGCGATGATTAGGTAGAGTAGTGAAGTCTTGCCAGCGCCGGATGGGTGGTGTGTTGGTGGTGGGGAGACGAGTTCGAGGATGGGTGATGTTGAGCTGGGAAAGAGGATGTCTATCTCTGGGATGCCGAAGAAGATATGGGTGTTTGGTGTTTCGTTGCTGTGTGGCGTTAGGAGAGATGGAGGTGTAGGGCATGACTCGCGCAGACGACATGACCTTTGAAATGTGAACGAACTTACGGTGCAACTCTTAGTTCCCTTAGAGACTTAAGCACCTATCATAAACATCAATCTTCGTGTCCTGCAAACCTGTCATAGTTTTGAACTTACCGAGCTCAAGTCCTCAACCTCGACTTCCGCCATCAACTTCTCACCCAGCTTCTTCGCTCCCTCACCCGCACTCGCACCCACACTCATCTTGTTGTCCCCTCCTCACCCAATCGTCCATCAAAATCCGCTCACTCTTTTCTCCCAAGTTCGACAATGACACCTCCTCTTCCCATCCACTCTCTTTCAGAACTCGAATCACAAATAAACGTCCTCCCAAACGGGAAAGCGCGAAAGCCACCGATCAAGCTCAGCGACTGTGCGTTGAAGGAGTTGGTGCAGTACAAGTGCAATATCTCGGTACCAAAGGATGACACAAAGGAGCCACCGACGATTATATGTGAGCCTGTCGTGAGGTTGTTGAGACAGTAGGTAGTCGAGGAAGGTGCGGGTCTTGGCGCTCGAGGCTAACGTGACGACAGATGTGAGGGCGGATTGAGCGTTGAGACGACAGCTTGGGAGGGATGGAAAGCGAAGCAAAATAAGAGCGCAGCTTGAGATGCGGGTAATCAGGGAGACATCACATGGGGGGCATAAGCATGGCAAGTGGAGACGCAGATTTGTGAATATTATAGCGATGATTCATTGGCAAATCATCGACCTGTATCATTAGGTCCTCGCAAGATAATGACTGAGACAGCTGTTGTACAAGTTTGTCAATGGCGGATACTTGAACGCCTCATTAGTGCTCCGCCGCATGTTTAGGCAGACGTGCAAAACTCCTAAACTCCTCGCTTCCCAAAAAGACTGTAAAACAACTCTTCGATATCAACTTTTATGGTCGCTCAACCATGTAGAGCTTTTTCTAACCGCCCATAGCAGATTTTCGCCAGAATCGCTGCTCGTAGTTCACGTGTACGCATTCTTCCAGATTGACATTCCGATCAACCGTTACCGGGGCCTGCCGCGGTCGCGCCTCCATTGGCGCATCCCAGTCAGGCTCTTCATCTGCATCCATGGCGCGTTGTCTCTCTTCCTCTTTGTCATTCTGCTTCTCTTCTGCGAGCAGGTCTGTCATGGCTGCCTGCCACAGCTCGTCGCTCTTTTTCATGCGCGCGCTTCGTTTGCGCCTCCCGGCGTTCCGTTTCTGAATACCGGCTTTCTGCGCGGCCATGAGCTTTCTAAGACTCTGTTCGGCTAGTATGCCCTCCTCTGTCGCCTTCTCTCGGATCTTGCGCGGATCATTCTCGCGCTCGGTGAAGACGGGTGTTGACTTGTAAGTATGCCGCGATGGGAATGGCGGGAAATGTGATGGAATGTAGGGGCGCGCCTCTTTATCCGCTTTGCCAGAGAGCCCAGGACCTAGGAGGGACTCGGTGTCTGGCGGCGGTGCTTCAGGAGGCGCAGGTGGGTCAAAATGTGGTTGTAGTAATGAAGGTGGGACGTCGCCGGTGTCGAGGTGTGATTCGAGTGGTCCTGAGCCGCGCAGACCGGATGATACGAGGGCGTATACCCAGTCGTGAGGTACCGTTTCGGTGCGCCGCGCGCTGCTCATGGACTTCTGTACTTGTGATAGGAACTTGGTCATGTCTATGCTTGATTAGCTCGGGGTACCGATATAGCCTGCGCCATTGCGCATATCGCGCAAAGGTGATGCCATACAGGAATCAACTAGGCCCGTGAACTCCTCCAATGCTTCCGGTGACGCGCTATCGAAGCCCTGGGCCTTGCATTGTATCGCTACTGAGCGGCGCAACTGCTGGTGGAAAAACTCCTTGCTGTCGCCGAAATCGCCAATCTCTGCGCTGATGGGGTCTGCAATGTACTGGACGGGTTGCGTGTAGCGGAGTTGGTGTGTGACCTTCTGCTTCTTGGGGTGCGGTGCCCCATATGTCGGAACGCTGTCCGCATCGTGTACCCTCTTCATGCCTGCGACTGCGCCCACGCTGCTGTCGCTGAGGGGGGAATTGATGATGCCTGGCATAAGCTTTTCGGTGGCGTTTAACGAGTGGGAACGTCGTGGGTGGTGGGCACGCGAGAGTGTGGTCGAGAGTCGGCGCGTTTAGGTGAGAGGTTGTCGTGGGTGAGCGGTTTGCGGTGACTGCGGAATAGCGCTCTTGCGATAAGGGCGCGCGCGGATTTCGACAGAGGCTCGGAGTGCCGACGGTATCGTATCTCCTTTCACATGGATATGGTGGTTGTCTTTGAGCTCGCAGCTCCAAAGCGCGGCGCACGTGCACGGGCCAGATCTTGGCGGAGCCAAAGTCACTCCACTCGATCGCACGTCAACCCTCAGTTCAACCAACGACGACCTTCACCAGCCCCCAGAACCGCAATCGCGCCCCGAATCTCTCCACTCCTCCCGACAGATACCTCGCCATGCCTATCAAACCGATCACCGGCGTATGTACAGCCATTGGGTGCCTTGGACGGGCGTGCGAATGGGACTAATCATCGGGTCACAGATGCTCCGCCGACAAATCGTGCTCGACCTTTCCGTTGCTTCGGGTATGTGCCGCTCCTCGTTCTGGTTATGTGATGCTGTTGGCATATTTTCTGGAGTTCTTAGCCTATACGCGCATGACAGGGAGCCATATTGACAATGATTCGCAGGACTTGGTCTGGTCGCCGGCTACGGCTGGTGGTACGGTACGTGAAGCATGAGAAATCCATCCTCTTGCACCCTTGAATCAGAAACCTCAACTTATACCTCAAAGGTTACCACGTCCCCGCTGTCCGTCACCGTGACGCATTCTACCAGAAGCTCGAGGACGACCGCGCTGCTACTCTCGGCCAGAAATAAGCGATTGGGACCCTCGAATCAAGATTTCCTTTGTTCGAAAGCATGAAGATGGGCTCGGAATGAGGACCAAATGTATCATATGTGGAGTGGATACCTCGACAGCATACCGAATCAAGCCAGTCAACCAAGTTCAGCATTTCCAGTCTGTTCACTTTCCATCTCTTATCACGCCCTAAGACCTCCTTTCTATGTGCATTCCTCTTCACTTTCAACCAGAGTGACACATTTTGGACACCTGCCTTTTAGTCTTAGGGTTCCAGATAAAGATTGTAAAAACCAAACAATGACCTGTGGTGACATACCGCTTTTCTCCAGACCTCACCCTTCCTTGATCAAATTCCAGTAGCACGTTCAGTTCAGTCCCCACGTGCCAGATTGGTACGGGATCACTTGCTTTGATACAATGAACGTCAGTCTCCCTATCAAACCTCCCAACATCAACTAGCCCCTCATTGCATGAATTCATGAAAGAGCCCGATCTATTTGCGTGTCAATTCTACTCCGTACGCCTCCGAATGTCACGCCTGGCTACAATGCCACGCTAGATATCCTCAAAAACCGACCTCGCACTCATTCCCCTCGATTGTTGTTCTCAGGCTCCTGCTTACTTGTAACCAACAGTATGCAAGCCTAGGATGCGTCCAAAATCGGCGCTGTATCCTTGCAGTATTATCCCATAACACTTGTTGCGTTGCAAGTACATTATTGTGTTACTGATCGTGGCTATTTGCTGTCTACCGATGTGCTTTCTTTCATTGAACTTGGCTTTGTTGAACCAGTCGTCCCGAACATCAATTTAGTGACTATCTTGTATGTACCCAGGACCACAATGTCTGCGTGATTGATAGGGAAATAGCTGTATGTAGGTACCATATTATGTATTTGGGAAGGAAGAACTGTGCTACGTAACTTGATAACCATGCAAGCTTATTGAGTCTGCCTGGGATGGACATGAGCATGCGATATACCGTTAGCTCGACACAAACATACTAGATGGATTCGAACTGATAGCGGGACGTCTTTGGCCGTGCGTCGTAGCTCGTTGAAAAAATAGTGCTAGTTATACGACACTTGACCATTTAAGGGCTGTTGTTTATTTGATGGGATTAGTTGAGGTCGGGCGCAAAACAAGGCAACCATAGTGAAAGCGATTCATGAATGGATTTGTAGGCTGATTGAATATACCGCGTATTGCACTGCGTGCATGAACATCCTATTGATATGTCTGAGATATGAAGGTGGATGTTTCGTGCTCGTGCTATTGCAGACAAGTCTATATCTGCATTACTCTAGTGCTATTAATGATTGATAATCACGTCAGTCAAATGTCAATGACGCCTCAAACATCTCTGACATCTCCACGTCCCTGCCGCGCTGTATATGATGTTCGGGCAATAATAGGAGATGATCCAGGAAGAATCTACGTTCGTGCTGCCTACGACATGACATCGCATCATCCGGCATCCACACCGCGTTTCCCCCCACCTCTCATCGAGACAACCAATCTTGAACATTGGTACAAATCAGCCTGTGCAATATCCATGCCATCAGAGTAGGTAGTCGCCGTTCCGAGCAACATCGCCGACCTGATCCAATATTAGGTCCACTCGGCTCTCGGGCCTATCGATCGGCCCTTCCAGGATTTGGGTTTCCACCCGTGTTGGTATCGATTCTGTGTATCTGATAGAGTTGCTTTTGCTTTTGTTGTTATTGGCCCAAGATCGATCCGCCGTGTGATCCGAGCCGTGCCGAGGCTAAATACATGACCTTCGTGGTGATGCTCGTGAGGCTTGAGGGTCCACGTGGATCGTAAAGCAGTTCCAATAGTGCGTTGCGGTTCCTGGGTGTTCTGATTGGGCGTCTGTCAGTGCCCATGGGTTCCTGCTTGCGCTGAATGGTTGTTCGAGTCTCTTCAACCCTTCGCAAGCATTTGTGGCCGGCATCGATGCCTCGAGGTACATTCTAGCAGACTGAAAACCGACATGTCATGATGTTAACCGGCTGTTTCTGGATTGGTAACGGGAAGAAGCGTTGATATGCTAAGAATGGCGTCCTATATACACTCCGGTAATTTGTATGCAATGAAACAGGAAAGACACAAAACGTCATATTGCCTGGCGGACATGACGCGAAGAACTGACGCAGTCAGAAGCATGCGAGGTACAGGAGGGCCATGCGGCAGCCACAAGTCTTCCTGGCCGCGAGTCTGCATCTGAACAGACGACAGAAAACTCTAAGCACGATGCCCAAGAGGTCGCTTCCCCGCATTGAGCCTTTAGCGAAAGGCATAAAGGTCGCATTATAGCTGCAGCTTACGCATGTTGCATGCAAGAGGTACCGAAACATATTTAGGCAGCTCTTCGCTATGGAGCTCTCTTGTCAAATGTCGCAACGGGTATCGAAACAGTGGTGCCGGATGTAGACGCGCAATCGCATCTCGTCGTGACAAACCCGGCCCAGAGGACATGGCGCAAGCGTGACCTGCAATATTCAGGCTGAGTGTTGGATGGAAAGGCAAGTCCTCAAAGACTCCAGTAGTCGGTGCGATCAGCAGATGTTAAGCGCGCAAGAAGTATATGCGGGTGGGTGGCCGCCAAAGTTTGTCTCAGCGCCTGACGCAACGACATGCGAAACCGTTTAAAGACAGTTGCCAACGTTTGTCTTGTTGCACAAGAACAACAAGCTGAAAGGGTACAAGACAGCGGAGAAAGACGAGGATGATGCTGGGACAGTGTTTGCTTGTTGCGGCGAGTGCCAGTGAGGCAGCACCATGGTGCAGCAAGCGGTGGCGCGGCCAGAGTACGTGTCAATGTTTGGCCCAATTGGCGGACGATTTTCAGGAACGATTGCCGCAGGGAAGTAGGCGGGAAATGATAAGCGCCAAGGATGATCGACATGTTGCAAATTACGGCGCATAGCATGCAAAGGGACAGGAAAGCAGAGGTCAATGAGAGAAGAGGGCAAGGCCTAGAGGGGACTGGGAGAGCGAGGTAAAGAGCAGCTTGTAAGATGGTGGCGCGATGATGGGAGAGGGACGATAGTTTAGACATGTGGTTCGTCCCTCGTCGTTCGGCGGACGGCGCCATGAAGGGAGGGACTAGCTCAGGCTAGCATCCGTTGGACTGAGTAGCGTGATGGTTCCGAGATGGCAGCACTGAGCGGGCATTTTACCGTGAGTCTGCATGCCCGAAATCAGCGGGGCGCCAGTGCGAGAGCCTGCAATTTGACAGCGCCGCACGCGGTAGCTATGCCGCTGCAGCATTGCGCAGCGATGATTTGGTGGGTAGTGGTGGGCCAGAACCGACAGGCGTGAGTCGGTGGTAGATCAGACACAGCCAGCGGTCCCCAAGCCCAAAATTGGTGCGACGCGCCACACCCTGGCGCTTGGACGAAAGCGTCGACACGTCTGGGTGGAGAGGCTGTCTGCGTGATCAGTAGCTGGACAAATTTCGTGCAGGTCCTCGCAGGACGGACACAGAGGACAGCCAAAAGGGGCGTGCGACGTCGCCATGGCGGCCAGGGTGCGGATGATCTGGGCGCCGGCGTCGAGGTGCTTTTTGGGCTTCTGATGGGTGTTTGGTTGCGAGATGAAACTGCTTGAACGCTGCCGCAGAATGCGAGACGCCAGAGCAGCGTGGCGGCGAGCCGCAAGAGGGCACACTATGGCAGCGAGATGATTAGACAAAGGGCCGGAGCACATGTGCGGAAGATCAGCCAGTCGCTGCTCTGGTGTCCATACACACGTCGACCTGTGACACCAACCCGACGGGGCAACTCTGGCTCAGCCGTCTCGTCCTTTGCAGCGTCAGCGGGCGTGTTTGCGAGGTTATGCTGCCCGCGTCTCTTCTATCTTTGCGCTGCACTGCACTGCACTGCACTGCACTCTGTGATTCCGTCCGAAAGACGCCTCTCTCTCTCACAGTGTTCCTGCGCTGCCCCGGCGAGACTGCAGTTGCTCGAGCTGCGCGGACTTGGACTTGGACTTGCAGACGTGCAGACGCCTAGTCCACGGACCCCTGTTCCAAAGTCGCGATCCTTGTTAGGTACAGGGTCCCGCCTGCGCCTACCTTAGCTCACCGACAAGCCATCTCTCTCCAAAGGCAATCCACCACAACGCAGCAGCAAGCGTGTCCCTCTTCACTCTCCGCCCATACACGCCGTCCTCGCACCCTCGCACCCTCGCACCCTCCCCCCACACGACTCGACGCTGCTCCCCGCTGTCGACCTGCGAGAACCGACTCCGTGCACGCAGACGGCCGCCATTCCTGCTGCTCGCTCCGCCATCCGCCGCAAGCGGTCCAGGTCCAGGTCCAGGTCCAGCGCACCGCATCGCATCGCTCACCCACCACCGCCTGCCGCGCCTCCAGCACGAAACCACCGCGCCACTGCCCCTCCGCCCCGAGCCTCGAGCCTGCATGAGTGGTGCGCACTTCTCTGCACCCGCGGCTTCGACCGCTCCCGCCTCCCGCTCTCCTTCACCGTTCGCGCGTCCTCGACTCTGTCGCGCATAGACGTGTCCGCGTCACGCCCTGCTACTGACCATGAACAACCCTCAACTTCCAGCAGAACGCCATGGCCGGCGCGCGGGCCCAGGCCGGCGCCGCTCAGTTCATTGCACACTACCGCGGCCAGCTGCAGCAGGGAAAGGTGCCCCCGGGCTGGCAGCAGCAGGTCCAGCCAGAAGAGCGCGCCCAGCTCGGCCAGCAGTTCTACAGCCAGTACCGCCTGCTGAAGCCCGAGGTCGGAGAGATGGAGGCCATGCGTGCCTCGGTCAACTTTGAGACGCAAACATTTCTGGCCGCCCAGAGCAAGGACCAATACGTCACCAACATCAAGCAGAAGCTCATGATGATGACCCAGGCACGCCAGCAACGCATGCAGCAGGGCACCCTTGGTGGCCAGATGAACTCCATGAACGCTATGAACGCCGCCCCGATGGGCATGATGGGCCAGCCTGGTGTCCAGAACCCGAGACAGGGCACGCCGCAACAGTTCAATCCTGCCTTTCCAAATGCCCAGCTCCAACGACCTATGCAGATATCGCCCGTCCCCATGGGCCAGACACAGTCGCAGATGGGCATGAACCCTGGGACCCAGGCCAACCTCAACCAAGGCCAGAATCCACAGCAACCAAACATCCAGCAGGCCCAGCAGACCCGCCAGGAGGACTTGATCGTCAACCAGTTCGCCAAACGACTCATGGACTCTTGCAAAGACGACGTCCGCCAACGATTCCAGCAAGACGTTCAGGGCTGGCCCGAGGACAAGAAGCAGCAACTCATCGCCCGAGGTATCAACCCGCTGTTCTTCCGATTCCGACAGCACGCCGAACTGCTCTATAGAAAAGGTGCCCTTGGCAATCACCTGCAACAAGGCGCCAACGGCAACCAAATGCAGCCCAACGGCCAGAACCGTATGCTCAACCAGGCTGGCATGAACCAGCGCCAGCCCAACCAGGACTTTGATTTCACTGCTATTGCAAACCAACAGATCGAAGCTATGCGCGTTCAAGACCAAGGCGCCATGGTCGTGCCGGCCAGCAATAACATGAATGGCACTCAGATGAACGGCTTCCCTGGACCAAATGGGCAACAGCCTCAGCCCCAAAATCCCGCAATGGCAGCACAGCGTCAAGCTGAGGCGGCCGCCTTTCAGAACAATATACAACGCCAGCAACATGCTCAGCAAGTCGCTCAGGCCCAACAACAAGCACAACAGCAACAACAGGCCCAACAACAGGCTCAGGCCGCCCAACTGGAGCAACAAAGACAGCGGCAGGCCCAACAACAGCCACGGAATCCCAACCAGCTGCTTGGTCTCAATGGTGGCCTGAACTTGCCTCCCTCAAGTGGTAGTCCGGCTCCTATGTCGATGCTAAACAGACCGATGCATCCTCCAGGCCAGCCAGGACCACCGACTCCTCAACAACAGCCTCAGAACCACGTGCCAGTCATGACACCACGACCTGGAGGCAATGATCCGCAAGTTGGTGCTGTTCTGCGAGAGGCACAGCTGAGAGCCAATGCCGTTGCACATTCCGGCCAGCCTTTGACGGAGCATGTCCGCATGAGCATGATGCCTCAAGATCTTGATCCGCAGGTGAAAGCTCAACTGTTAAAAGTTCCTGAACAGCAATTCCGCGCAATATTGCAAAACTATGTGCACAATGCTCGGCGGACCAACGGTATGGTGCCCTTCATGGGGCCCCAAATGGGGCAAGCCTTCAATCCACAAGCACCGCAGCCAGGAATGCCTAATCAGATGCTAGGCGGTGCCAACATGCCACGGCCAGGTCTGAATATCGGACAACAAGGTCCAGGAGCTGTACCACAACCTCCCATGGGTCAACGCCCTCAGCAGCCTAACCAACAGGCACGGTTGGCCACTGCTCATAACATGTTGCGAAATAACCCCGGAATCATAAATGCTACGGACGGGAAGCCGTACCCTCCTAATGTACTGAATGCTCAAATCAAAGCAAGCATACCTCCTGAGGTCACGACATGGGGTCAACTCAAGCAATGGGCTACACAGAACCCGAACATGCTGCCTGGGGTCAACATGGAAAAGCTCATCCTGCTCCAAGCGTTACATTTCCAAGACCTAATGCGACAGCAAACTGGTGGCGGACCTGGTCAACTCCTGCAGCAGAACAACATGCCTGGTGCCGCCCCAACTCAACAGATGACACCACAGGGCCCCATGCGGACGCCACAACCGCAACCGAATATGCCAAACATGCCTCAATTCCAAGTCACGCCTCAGGAAATCATGCACGTACGGCAGAAGCTGCAGGCGCAGGGCCAACAAAACAACGTCACCGACGACACCTTGCGTAGCTACATCTTGAACCAGAAGAAGCAGCAACATCAAAGGATACAGCAACAACAGCAACACAACCAGCAGCAGCAGCAACAACAACAACAACAGCAGCAGCAGCAGCAGCAACAGCAACAACAACAGCAACAACAACAACAACAGCAACAACAACAACAACAACAACAACAACAACAACAACAACAGCAGCAACAGCAGCAGCAAATGCAAATGCAAATGCAGCAAGCTGCTCAGCAGCAACGCGCAGGGCAACAACAAATGCAACTGGCTGCCATGGCCTCCCAACAACCAATGCCTAACCGACCACCCACCGCACAATCTCAAAATGCTCAAGCGACACCACAGCAGAAGCCGGTTGCACGACCTCAACCACAGCAGCCTGCTCAGCCCAACGCCAGCAAGAAGCGACCCATCGATGATACAGCTGATGGAAACATGGATGCGACTGGCAACAATGCTGCTCCGCAAGCTCCCGCAATGGTCCCGACCAAGTCTGGAGCAGGGATCAACTTCTCTCAAGAGCAGATCTCAAAGATGACTCCAGCACAGCAACAACAGATGAGGGCTCAGCTGCTCAAAGCTCAGGATGCTTCTAATGCAGCGGGTAACAAGGCACAACAGCCTTCGCAGCCCATGCTTAGCGCCGAAGAAATCAGAACGAGGATGAATGATCCCGTCAGGATGAATGCACTCACCCAGATCATCAAAGAGGTCGAGAGCTCGATGCCTCAAAGACAGAATGTGCCGTTGCAGCCGCAAATAAGAGTGTCACTCCAGAAGTCACTCAAAGATCAGTTAGAAAAGCTAAAGAAGCTCGAGCAGGCAATGCGCGTGTACCACGTCTGCTACGAGGCCGCAGGGTCTGATAAGATCGTGCGGCAAATTGCTCAGTCACGTGCACTACTGTTCCAGCAGATCGATCCCCAAGATGGCACACTTCACGATAAACTCACCATGAGTGCTGACGAGTTCAAGACGCACATGCGTACAGTGCTTACATTCTATACAAAGATCACATCCAGGATGGCGCAACAGCAGCAACCACAGAACGGCACACAATCCCAAGCTCCTGCAGGCCCCAGCGGACCACTAGCGCAACTCAATGCTGCGAACTTGAAGATTGTTGAGCAGCAGCAGCGACAACAGAAGGCTCCCTCGGCTCCTACCACCGACCGACCGCCCTTCGCACTGGGTGATCAAGCTGCCCGCGGCGCGCCGACCTACTTTGATGGGGCAAAGAACGTGACGAATCTCGTGCTTCCAGACAAGAAGCGTACAAAGCTCGATAATGTCAGTCAGGCGTCGACACCAGGACCCAAAGCATCTCCTCGTATCGGAACAGGCAAGGGTCTTTCTCCAGAGTTCACGCGACAGCAGCCGCCCAGCAAGCAAGCCCCTCCACAGCGACTAATGTTCCCATGCAAAGTTGTGGATTGCGAATACTCGGTACGTGGTTTCGAATCACAAGGAGAGCTCGACTCGCACGTTGGTCAAATGCACATGAAAATCGAGAACCCACTCCAGTTCGCGCTAGACTCCATGGCGGAGTACTTGGATGTTGATCCCAAGACGGGCGAGGCGAGAGTGGATCCCAACGCGAGACGACCCGCAAAGGCACCACCTGCTGCAACGCGCCCTTCTCATCCCATGAAGTCTGAGAACACACCTAATGCTCCGCAAAATGCCGCCACTCCCGCTGGGGCCCAAACCGCCGCCACACCAATGGCTCGCGTCCCCACACAAACAGGGATGAAGAGCTCACCGGTGACGAACTTCCTCAAGACCCCACAGGCAATGGGCAAGGTTGGAACGCCAAACGCAAGCGCGCAAGCGAAGGCGACTCCTACTAGCATGCCTAGACCGGCTCCGAAGGAGCAGCCAGCCGCTGCACCGGAGCCTGAGAAGGAGGAAGAGCTTCAGCCGCTGATGTCCATGTCATTGCTTGACTATTCATATGAGGACACTTTTGCTGCTCTCGACGCTAATGGTCCATTCACTGTTCTGGACCTCAAGGACGAAGACACTGCCTGGGCCTTTTCCGGTCGGCGACCCAGCATCCCCCAATGACCACGCCCTGGACTCCTCTGCCAAAAGACACGCCTTCGACGCGTACGTCAGATATCTCGGAGAACGACAACCTTCACATCAACCTCGATCTCAAGGACATGGATATGCCAGATGCCTGGGCCATGGGCTTCAATGGCAATGCCCTGCCCAATGAACATGCAACTCTCCACGGATATGCAGACTCTTGGTGTGGTGCTTCCTCCCATGGACAATGACGACATGATGCTCTTCCCTACCTACGGTGACGGTATGATGGATCTCGATGCGCTCGAGAAGACTATGGAGAGCATGGGGAACTCGCTCGACATGTCTGCGATAACGACTGCCTAATGATGTCGATCTATCTCCTCCTGTCATTTTCTTGTATCTTTCCTTTCTTTAGTCCTCGGACGTCATAATGTGGCTCTATTTCCAAGACATCTTGCAAATGTACCAATAGTCTTTTGCCATTTGCGTTTGTATACTTTATGTTTCATGCGGGTGTTTATCTATCCGAGTGGATATGGAGTTACTGAGGTCACGGCAATGACCAGATAGGCGTGATAGAGGGGGCAAAATATTTTATGTCATGGGGGTCTGACTTTTGGTCGTTGCATATGGTGTGGACTTTGTATACCCCTTTCTATGTAGTTTCTCCAGTCTCTTCCGGGTGGGTGAGATGTGGAACGGCGTCATTATTGCTTTTTCCATGTACGAATGGAAGATCTAGATTCCAATTTTGCAATCAACTTGGTTTCCATCACAGTACCCACGGCTTTGCTGATGCTGATGTGACTCATGATGTGTTCTGCCATAATGAAGCGAACTCTTACCCCGCGTGTAGCATGATGCGATTATCATTATGCACCACACGGCCCAGCCCGAACTGCAGCGCATCGTACCGGATCATGCACGTTGCTTGCATTTCGGAGGTGCCGCTGTTGTACCACCAGCCACAATTAGCATCGCCCGAACCGCGCCGGCCGAAGCGTTCTCAATGCACAATGAACGCAACCCGATAGCAACGAGTACCACCAGAACTCAACAGAAACGGGACCGCCGGAAGCCTGCCCCGGCATCACGTAAAGCGACATGCGATGTGCGGTTGCGATGGACTAAACTCGGTCCCTGAGTCCCTGACTGCACGCACTGCTAGCACGACGCATCGCGACGGCCTTCTTTGTCCTTGTCTGCGCCGGAGCGTGTCTAGCTCGGTAAGACTTGCGTCTGGGTGTTGACCGCGCAAGTTGCAAGGCATGAGCTCAACAGTCGGCGCTTGTCATCATTCTCAACATCCTTTTGCAGCAAAAAGTTTTCTCGGTTTACTTTTCTTCCCGTCAGCTTCTTGCGAGGTAGGTCGACCGATATGACGTTTGGGCGCCGAAAGGGGTTACGTGTGGCGGTGGGAGCTATTCTCGGCACGGCGCATACGGGCTTAGTCGAGTCTGCATGCTTCGAAGAAAATTTCCGATGGGCTTGGAAGGCAAAAGTAAGCAGCGAAGCGGCGGCAACATCCCAACCTTTGCTCTTTGACACGTTACAGCTGTTGGTGGGTGCGACATGAGTCTCAGCAACGTTGTTGGCGGTTCGAAACACCGATGGGAGTGAAGGTGGATGGTGCGGATAAGTGCGAAACAAAGGCGAATCGTGAATTAGCTTTGATTGCATTGGGTGGCGCTAGAAGTGCAAGACGGAAGGTTTGGAATGCAGGACAGGGTCTGGAGTGGGTCTGGGGTAGGCGACGAGATCTGCCTAGCACGTTCTTGACGATCGGTTGCGTTGCCGTGTTGGATCGGATGCATCGGAAAGAGTGGCAGAGGGGCGTTTGTGATGGATGTGCGTTGGCTTGATTTTGTGTTTGTGACGATGGGACATGGGGGAGATTAAGATTGTCGCGCATGGTTAATAGTGACATGGCCTTGTGTCAGTGCGCTTGTCATTAGAATGAATTACACGCGCTTCTTGACATCAGAGGTGCGATTGAAGCCCACACGGAGCAGCAGGAGACTCCGCGTGAGGGCGAGGAAGTACACGAATGGCACATTCCCCCAATCAATCGAGTTCCAGCGTGAATAATCCCAATAGACCCAATTCCCCACAGCAGCCACAGAGTACAGGTGCCCAATGTCAGCAACTAGCAGAACGAACAGAAATGTCCTCCAGACTCTCAGCTCCGAGGTGGCACGCAGTACCAATGCTTCGAGGAGCCCCAGGCCTAGATAGAGATTCGCAAGCTGCGTCAGGACAATGCTTGTGGAGATTGGGACCGAGGAGCCTGGAGCACTAGATGCGTGCGTCAGGTGCAGGTAGTCGGACTGCATGAATTGTGCATAGAAGGCGCCGGTGAAGATGGAGGCAGGCTCCAGCCAGAGGAAGATGAGACGGTAGAATGCGGGGACGGGGTGTGTGAGTGTCATCATAGTGGTGGTGTTGATGACAGATGGGATGGATGTGGCGGTGAAGAGGGTATGACACCGGGCTCTGTGTGCTGCGCTGTGCTGCGCTGTGCTGCGCTGTGCGTGCCAGGGTGTTCAGGTCCTTGGTCGTGCTCGCAATGAAGCTGCGCTGGAATGTGGGTTATAGACTCGTCTTCTGCGGGCTATGACAGCGGTTCCGTGGTTGGGGGTAGTGTCAATAGGACGGTGCATGTTCTCGGCGAGTCGTGGCCGAAGTCATGGATGCGCGGGCTCTCGCCTAGTGGGCAGTTGATCGGCATCACCCTGGCTGCGCAGGCCTTCGCTCTCTTTTAAGGCTGGGCGACAAGCCAGATTCTGTCACCGCCCATCCCGTCTCTCCCTACCCAGACCCCGTGTCTCGTGTTGTTTCCAACGACGACCTAATTTGACGCTCCCTACACGCTCTCTTTTGACCACGGCTCGTCCCACCGCCGTGCACACTCACTGTCTCGTTGTAGCCGCCTCGCCTTTGCATTTCTGCGTGTTGTCTTGTTGTCTTTCCAGCCCGTACACACTCGTTGACCGCCTGCGTCTCCTGCTTCGGCTCTCCCTGCGCACGATTCGCCGCTCGTTTCGGATACGCCCTCACGTCGACCCAGAAGCGTCGCATTGCAGTAGCAGCGTGCCCGGCCACCCGCACACGCACCCTCAACGCCCCCCATGCATCGCAGACCGTCCATCTTGTCGTACCGCCCGAAGACTTCCTCCGCCGCCGACGACGACACCCGCAGCAGCAGCAGCAGCAGCAGCAGCCAAGCACCCCCCAGCGGACACACGATGAAGCGCACCGCTTCGCAGACGTTTGCCACAACACACTACCAAGACGTCAAGGACTCGGGCATGGCGCTGGACGCAGTGAGCGAGGGCCAAATGGACTGCTACGCCTCGTCGCAGCATTCACACTCCAGCTCGCTCTCCCGCGCGTTTGGTGCCATGACTGGACAATTCACTCGCCAGAAGAGCCGACGCCGGCTCTCCTCCTTCTCCTCGTCCTCCTCCACCGCCCCTCGGCGCCGGGGCTCCATCCAAAGCTTCGTCGACTCTCTTCCCTCACACTCGACCCGCTGCCCTCATGCCCCCGAACAGCCAACACGCAATCCCCTACCGCACCAGGACTCAACCATGCAGCCCTTCCACATACAATCACAGGCCCGCAAGCCATTTTCCTTCCAGCGTTTCAGCAGCATACGGAAACGGCCCGCAAACACCATGCCCGAAGCCACACCATCGCCCTTTCCCTCCGTGACGTACACGCCAGCTCCCACCGCACTGCCTGGCGCGGCCGCGAGACAAGCCGCGGCAGCTGCAAACCTGGACCGTCAAAACCAACTTCGTCGCGAAGAAGAATCCCAAGAACAACACACACATCGCTTCCTCCACGGCCTTATCCCAGACACCTCTATCCGCCTAGACGATGAATTCAAAGACAACGAGAGCGGCGTCGACATGACCTGTGCCTCGGACATCGTCCGTGCTGACAGTGTTACAGAGAAGAAGATGAGTATGTGTAACCCCCTGGGTCACATGTCTGAGACAGCAATGCTAACCTGCGCTAGGTGACCCGTTTGAGCGCCTTCCTGCCGAGCTCGCAACAGCCGTCCTGTCCAACCTCGACGCAACATCCCTGGTCAACGCCGAGTCCGTATCCCGCGGCTGGAAGAAGCTCGCTTCATCGCCGCACGTCTGGCGCAATGTCTTCCTCCGAAAGTACGAACCAGAGGTCCATGTATCTCCCAAGCCAATTCAGATGGGAGGCTCTGGTATTGGCGAGTCGGTCAAGGGTCACCCAGCGCCTGGGCAGCAGTGGAAGAGCATGTTCGCGGCTAGGGCTGAGATCAACAAGAGGTGGAAGGCCGGCAACCCTGCGGCCATCTACCTGAACGGTCACACCGACAGCGTCTACTGCTGCCAGTTTGATGAGAGCAAGGCTATCACCGGCTCCCGTGACCGCACTATCCGCGTATGGGATCTCAAGACGTACAAGTGCCTCAAGGTTTATGGCGGACCCAACCATAAGCCAACTCCCAACACGCCTCCACGTATGGAAGAGCGCAACGAGTGTGTCATCAGCAACCCCTCGCTGAACGGAACCAAGGCTGGCAACGACCTCTACGTCGTCCCTTCAGACTACCACGACGCCTCCATCCTCTGTCTCCAGTACGACACCGAAATCATGGTCACTGGATCCTCCGACTACACTTGCATTGTCTGGGACATCACCGGCGACGTGTTCGTCCCCATGCACCGTCTTCGTGGCCACGAGGCTGGTGTTCTCGACGTCTGTCTCGATGACAAGTACATTATCTCGTGCTCCAAGGATGCCATGATCAAGGTCTGGGACCGCAAGACTGGAAACTGCATCCGCACACTCAAGGGTCACCGCGGCCCCGTCAACGCCGTCCAGCTTCGTGGCAACTTCCTCGTCTCTGCATCTGGTGACGGAATTGCCAAGCTTTGGAACCTCGAAACCGGAGAGAGCATCAAGGATTTCCCCAGCGAGGATAGAGGTCTCGCCGCCGTTGAGTTCTCGGACGACGCCAAGTACGTCCTGGCCGGCGGTAACGATCACGTTGTATACAAGTTTGACGCATCTACTGGAAACCTCGTCCACAGCCGCGTCAAGCACGAGGGCCTCGTTCGATCCCTGTTCCTGGATGCCTTCAACGGCCGCATAGTATCCGGCAGTTACGACCAGAGCATTCAAGTTAGCGACTACGAATCTGGCCAGCTCTATGCCACATACAAGAACTGGACGACGAGTTGGATTCTCTCGGCCAAGAGCGATTACCGACGCGTCGTCGCGACAAGTCAGGATGGGCGCACTTTGATTTTGGACTTTGGATACAAGGTCAAAGGCGCCGAGTTGTTGGCTGGCGTCAAGTGGCCCAAGACGATGTGATGAGGGAGATGGGAAGTGTGTTGTCTGTGTGTGTTTGTGTGTATTCATTTGTTCTGCATAGCGTGTTCTCGGCATTTCATCATCTCTTGTGTTCCACCATCATTGTTTCGGCGCCAACGGAATAACCTCTATTCTTCCGTGTTTTACAATATCTGCTTTTTGGCGACTTTTGCGAACATTCAAAAGAAGGGCTTCTTCTAGTCGTGCTCTCGCTCTCTTTCTTTTTATGTCTTTTCAAGACCGAACACCTATTAGACTTTCATTATTTCGTTTGTTCATTAGACATGGGAAACTCTTGGGATATGGATCATTATGCGCAAGGGAAGCGCAGCGTGCGTATGGTATGAAAGGTAGTAATTCTTCTTGAGTAAAACGTTCCTTTGAATACTAGTAATATGAGGAATTAATCATTATCAACAATTCTTTTTGTGTGCATCGTGACTTTTGGCGCTGAGCTTGTGATCTCGAGTTTGGCTATTAAGTTCTTCTTGAGCGTGCTATGTTGGAGGAAAGGTCACGGTTTTGTTGGAGCTTGTTTGGTGAGGGAAGGGAGGCGCAAGGAGTATACTGGGTTTCAAATACTGACTTGGGTTGCTTGCGGGTTCTGAGACGGCGAGTCTTTCTTTGACGGGTTTGCCGATCGTCTTTTCGACGTCTTATCACACAGGCCGGGGTTTGTACTGCAATGGTTTATGCAAAACGATGGGCGGGGATATTCAAGTCTCATTGTCGACTATACAGTTTCGATTAGAACCAGATTGCAGGTGTTATTCCCAACTTCGTGGGGCCGGGGCGGGTGGACGAGCAGTACACGCGGTTCAAATCAGAGAACGATATGCTTTTTGAAGTGGTGAATGTGAGCATAGATGGGTGGCCGCGGCTGCAAGGTAGCGAAGAGGCAGGTATAGATAGTGAGTGGGGACTGAGCCAGTATTTTGTCAGTCCACAACATGTTCAAATTATGACCGTGCCTTTGGTAGTGTGTAGCCTCCCATGTCTTCAAAGAACTTTCCACCTTCTGCCATTGTGTTTGCAATCTCTTCCCCAAGCCACTGTTTTGTGAGTGCTGTTCTAGCTATCTCTATCTCTCTGACAAGACCTCCGGCCACCTACAGTCAATATTAGTATGACTCCATTCGCATCAATACATGTATGTTCCGTTCCTTACCATCATGCTATGTCCTTTTTTACTCGGATCCATGCTTGTCTCCATAATCGCTTTCGCAACATCTTGGACGCTATTCGCCGGCAATCCTCTCTTCTTCCATTCCTGCGAGTAGCCGGTGGTTATGTATGTTGGTGTGAAGAAAGGCGCGACCACATTGACTCTTACACCGAGCTCTTTTGCCTTTCGTTGCGATGCGCGAGCCAGTCCAACAACACCATGTTTAGACGAGATATATGAGACCACCCCCGTGCCGCCAAAGTACCCTGACGTCGAAGCTACAAGCACTACTGATCCTTTTGCACCGTCAGAGTCTGGTGGATTGGAAGACATGAAGTGCATGGCTAGTCGTAGTGCTATTGACTGTTAGCATAATTTAAGTGTCATATTGTTTTGGCTTACTGTTCATAGTTCCCTTCAAATTGACATCGACGACCTTGTACGCCTCCACCGGCTCTTTCAACTCCCCAGCTTCGTCTTCCTCGAATTCGAAGAATCCTTTGCTTTCCATCAACCCCGCGTTAGCTACCACCACATCGATTTGACCGAATCGATTCTTCGTCTCTCTAAAGAGAACTCGGATATCGTTCCAACTGGTGATGTCGGTCGGATGGTACATAGCTCTTCCTGGGTCTGACAGTGAGGAAATCACAGCCTCCGCGGCATCTTTTGTGAAGGGTAAATCTGCGATGACGACGTTGCAGCCGGCGGAATGGTAGGAGCGGATTGTTTGAGCGCCAATGCCGTTCGCGCTGCCAGTGACAATAATGGTCTTGGGCTTGCCATTCGGTAGCATGTTGGTAGAGGACATGTTTGTCATGACGCTGTGATATTGAAGCTGAGGACTATCTACGCGTCCTTGGACCAGTGTTTCTTACTGGCGAAGGTCTGCTGTTTAGCACAGGAGAAGATGTCGACGACGTGGTTAGGTAGTATTGGATCTTTGCGATCGTTGTCATTCTTCCACACGTCAGGAGTTACATACATTGTCTTCATCCAGCGCCAGATCGCTAAAGCCATGCATCGACCCGAGTAGTGCGTGATAGGCAGTGAGCTCGGGGAGTGTCGTGCCCTCTCCGAAAGCGTGGGGTACCTACCCCGCCGAATCCGGCGCTTTCATTGAAGCGTCCTAATTCGCTCCCTCAGTCTCACCATCTACTACCAACTGGAAAAGAGTGAAGTTTGACGACCAAGACATAAACAACATAAACGAACTCGAAGTACGGCAATACACGAAGACGACAAGATGACTAGTCACGAGATCCCAATACCGCGCGACCCAACTGAAGACGAAGCACTTGCCCTTTTCAAAGCAGTCGAGGAGAAATTTCCGTCAAAATCGCTTGGATCTGACAAGTGGTACATCTTGACTGTAAGAGAGTCCATACAAGAAAGTTTTGATGCTCATCAGGACGCAGTACGCAGCAATGGTTGGTGGCGGCCAGCCTGGTTTCGCCCCATTGCTATACAAAGAGCTCATCAAGCGACCTGAATATACTACGTCAGAACAGCGACAAGGGTTGATGCGACGCATACGAGAGACGCTGTTCAAGCTGATCGTGATCATTGGTGTCTGCAAACCACTAGAGGCAGTCTTCGACATCGATGCGATCACGCGAGCTGAAGACAAAGACTACAGCTTTTCAAGGTATGAGAAGATAGAGACAGGATAGGCGAAAGACATCCTGACGAAGTGATAGAGAAGGTTGGCAGTGCGATGAGGCCAATGCGAAGCGTGGCTTCGCCTGGCAAGATCGGTTATACAAGCATAACCAACAAAATATCGACAACGTGCTGGCCTCGCAGCGGGACTTTGGTAGGCAAGCAATTCTTTTGATTGTGTTCAATTATAACTCGGCAATTAGACTGGACGAGTAAGCAGATCACGTATGGGCTTTACCTGTCCGATCACAGTATTCTGAACGATGTGGAGACTGAGCTCACGGTGCTCTCTGGCATCATGATCCAGAATCTTCCCAGAGAGACAGCATGGCATCTACGAGGTACAAGACGGATAGGAGTGAGCATGGAGGATGTTGAGACTATCCAACAATGCGTATGAACTCCTCGAATTCCGCGCTCTACGTTTACTGACTTTGGCCAGATTGAGCTCGTTGCGACATTCTGTAGCTTACGGTTGCACAAAGTTCCTCGCGTTGCTGACATCGAGCACGAAGTATAGTCGTCTGTGTTTAAACTTGACGCGAATTGACCCTCTGGTCTGTGAACATATGGCAGTCAGCACGATGCGCTGCCGGAAGAATGTTCGCATTATAATCTAGACTGAATAAAGAAGAACAAGTGACAAGATCTAAATGACATCATAATTGAGATCTTGAAATCGAATTCTGTGACAAGCTCCGACGCGGAGCGCATGGTCCAGAGTGGGGCTTGCTTCACGGATGAGTTATTTACCATGCTTTTTAGATCAACTTTGGTCTAGCTCAGCAGCTTTGTCGGGGAAGATTGCTTGTCTCCGAAGATCTCGCATCGTAGCTGTGTGGACGTCCCTGTTTGTGGAGCGTGGCTTGAGCTGCATCGCCTTGGAAAACAACACCCGGAAAGGCAACAGTGCGGGGAAGTCTCCAATATAGATAGGCTAAAGCCATTATTCTCCACGGGGACAGGCCCCAATCCAGCTTTCTGTTTCTCGTATGAACCACCAGGGTCTTCATAAGTGGATGTGCGGCAGTGTTGGTACGTGAGGTAGGTGGAGCTGAGCGTGTACATAACATGATCAGCACCAAGGACCCGTTATTTAACCTCCTCTCGCAGATATGCTGTTTCTTGACTCAACTCCTGCTCTTCTCTCGTTGCTGGCCACCGCACAGCAGGTATGACACCAACGTATCCAAAGTTCTCCGGCCAGCATGAAGAAGCCCGCCCAAAGCCATATACTCCTGAGGTAAGTTGCATAGAAGCGCTCGAGAGCAGGTACTGTCCAATATCTTGACCGATTCATAGCAACTCTGGACTAGATAGGATACGATTAAGATAATTTTTACCCTCTTGTCATACGTGTGAGTTATTCGGGTATAAATATAGCTCGGGAAATGAACTGCTCGTCGATATGGAGTAGTCTCAGGCAGGGCAATTATCAATGACGCCCAAATGACGCATACCGGAATTGGCAGAATTTTGAGCAGCATTGTAACGAGGCTGCCCGTCTACTTGAAACGCCTTTCACAAATAGCATTAGACCTTACAAGCAGGTCAAGCGCCGGCGCGCAAAAGAGGGCCAAACATTGATAATACTCGGAGGCCTCCAGAGTACCGTCAGCCTCAAGAGTTGTCCCACCAGGCATTGACCAAATTTCTGCCCACCGTTTCCTGACGAGAGGAGGAGAAGAGGTTGAGAGGTAGCCTGTACATGCTCAGAGACTTCTAACAGAATCAGCTAGAGTATCTTAAACCTGTGTATACCTTCAGGCTCGACTAAGTATGCTACTAAAGAATGGTAGCTTCTGTCGTCTAGGTGCAGAGCGGGCACGAATTTTGCCGCTGCCTGGTGGTCCCAGTATTTTGATCGAGGTCATCTCGCAATCACAATCAGTTACGGCATTCCATACCCTTCATTCTCGAAACCTTGGCTGCGTCGACCATCATGATGGCGGGGCTTGGCCTGTGATGGTGACTAGAAAGGGCGGTAGGGCGGTAAATGGGGGGGCCGGCAGACGTATGCAACTGTGAGTCAATGAGTGCCTGCTTTTTTCATCGAAGTGATTGGAAGGCAATGGGTAGCAGCGGCAACGCAAATTTGGATACGGTGTTGTGCATGTTCTGGGCGGCATGAAGAAGATGGCAAAGTCGAATCAGGTCTATTGAAATGCGTCAAACTAAGACACAAAGGATAGTGGGGCTATGATGGCAAGTACCCCGCCAAAAGTTCTTTGCAATAGCAAATGTTGCCTCCACAACACGACTGGTGGGTGGCTTGGTTACATTGTAATTTTAGAGCATATCGAACAAATACAAAGGAAGGCTTGAGGACAGAGGCCCCGAATTATCATCTCCAATTAAGTAAAATTATTGATTGTGGCCGTGACGCGGTGGTGTCCGAGAAGTCGCATGATGAAGTCGCAGATGCGGCTGTGGCAACGGATTTAGAGGGCGGTCACAGAGGCTAGGGCCCAAAGAGCCAATTGCAGCGCCTGGCTGCCTATTTTGCCATTGAAACGTCGCAGGTGAGAGATCCCGGCTGGGGCCTTTGGGCGTTGCCAGCAGAGTTTTTGCGTTGCGTAGCCCGACAATTTTAGCGCTAGGATTCCTTGGCACACCCCGCCTCTCTTTATATTCTTGCCCTCCCTTCCACACCCATTTCTCGCCTTGTCGCCCACACCATACACGAGCTGTATATCTGGTTAGTCAACCACGCCTGCCTCTTACTCTCAACCACCACTGACATTGCGTGCAGAGCACTCAACCTACTTCACCTCAACCTCCACATAAACCAAAACACACACAACCGCCATCATGGGGTAAGTCAGCCTGCTGGCTTCGTGCCTCGAGCCGCGCCACCACATCATGACACACAGTATGCTAACAACCTCCTCAGTAAAGAGAAGATGCACATCAACGTGGTCGTTATCGGCCACGTTGACTCCGGAAAGTCAACCACCACCGGCCGTAAGCCTTGCCCCTCCACACGAAGCGGGGTCACAACAGCTCACATTGGTATACAGACTTGATCTACAAGTGCGGTGGTATTGACAAGCGTACCATCGAGAAGTTCGAGAAGGTACGGTTACCCATTTCTTTCGATCCGGCAATCTGCAGGCACAGGTGCTTCCTTTGAGCGTGCAGCCAATTTTTGGCTTATCGCAAAGAGGGGCATTTTTCCATGGTGGGGTGTGCGAACTTTTCCTGCACCAGCGCTAGTCCATTTCGGGGCTTCGCCAACTCAACACCATGACGCACATTCGACACGAAAATCGCGAAGCGCGTCTGCGCCTTGCCTGCCAAGTTCTTTCGCTCGCTTCAAACTTCATCGTGCTAAACTTCATCTTGCTAACAACACTCACAGGAAGCCGCAGAACTCGGCAAGGGTTCCTTCAAGTACGCATGGGTTCTTGACAAGTTGAAGGCCGAGCGTGAGCGTGGTATCACCATTGACATTGCGCTCTGGAAGTTCGAAACTCCTCGTTACTATGTAACCGTCAGGTCAGTGCCTTTACCCTTACCTTCCTGTGCTTCACGATGCTAACATGTTGTAGTATGTTTGCACCTTTTCTTTGTTCTTATCTCCTTCCATGTTGCTCATGACGCTCTTGCTGTCGCTCATGATGCTCATGATGCTCTTGCTGCTCTTGCTGTCACGCATGATGCTGTTGCTGCTGCTTCACGATGCTCTTGCTTTCGTGTGTAGCATGTTCCTTCCAGCATCATGCTGCTGCCGCTTCAGGACCTGGAGGATGCCTTTTGTTTCTGCTCTTGTGTTCTGGCTTCATCCTCCAGCATCCCACCTTTGTTCAGCTTCTGCGTCGGCTGCATCCAGCTTGCATCCTGCCTACATTCTGTCTTTCTGCCTCTTCAAGACTTCACCATGGAGGACCCTTACGACGCTCGCTACGGTTCCATTGAGTCACACATCGACGCTGCTGGCTTTCAGCTGGTGAACCTCAATCTTCCTTCCTGGTACATCAACCCAGACATCAAGGTAGCCTTCGCATCGCTGTCCCAGTGGGCATATACGTGGTCCGCGACGCACCTCTTCAGGTCGCTCCAGGTCTAGCTGAGGTGCTCTCTTCAAGCAAGCCTCCTGGTCTCGACTTCTTTCGACGCCTTCCAAAGCCTCCTGCCTCCAAGCTCTGGGCTGTTTACGCTCTCATCCTCGAACATCTTGAGCTAGAGCCTGTTCTTTACATCGGGTCTGGGACCAGTGCAAGTGCTGGGGTTCAAGGTCGACACACCGGGTACCTGACAGGTTCTGGCAACATCCCCGTCCTCGTCAAACTCGCCCTAAATCAGGGTTATTCCCTATGTTTTGGGATGTTGTGCTGGACCCCCTTGCCCCCTCCTCAGCTTGTTCCTCGACTCCGGGCCCGCTTTCTAGCATTGGAGTCAGTCTTTGCTGTAATCTTCTGCGCCTGCGTCAAGATGATCATGGATGACGTCTTCATTCCTGACTTCTTTCTCTGGTCTCGAGCTGAAGTCACTTGGAAGCCTGGCTGCACTCACCTCTCGCTGTCTGAGAGCGTCCGAGCAGACCTTGAGCTCACCGAGGAAGAGCTTGTCCTTGCTCATGAACTCCGACTCCAGCGCAATGTAGCAAAGACCCAACGCTGTCGCAAGAGGAAGCGTGAGGAGGATGAAGAGCTCTACCTGCAGAACAACTTGGCGCAACATCAGGCCTGGAGCGAACGCAACCCTGGCAGAGTGAATGAGATCGCTGCCGATGTCCGGAACAAAGCCAAAGACCTTCAGCGGTTCCGATGCGAGGTGTGTGATCACAACGCCGCCACCCAACACGCCTTGGACTCTCATCTTCTCACCAAAGCTCATCTCGATGCTGAGAAAGCGGGTCGCAAGGTTCTGAAGCCGCTCTCAGCTGCTGCTCTGAACAGGAGAGCATCTCGTGAAGCCGCCATCGCGAACCGCGTTCACTACTGCGCGCCATGCGACAAAGCCTGCACCAGCAGCACTGATCTGAAGAGGCACAAAGACAAGCAGAAACACAAGGACATAGTAGCAAGACAACAAGCAAGAAAGCAAGCAGCGTGATGAACTCACTTCTTAACGAACTCTATTGCTAACACTTTACTTAGTTGACGCCCCCGGTCACCGTGATTTCATCAAGAACATGATCACTGGTACCTCCCAGGCTGACTGCGCTATTCTCATTATCGCTGCCGGTACTGGTGAGTTCGAGGCTGGTATCTCCAAGGATGGTCAGACCCGTGAGCACGCTCTGCTCGCCTACACCCTCGGTGTCAAGCAGCTCATCGTCGCCATCAACAAGATGGACACCACCAAGTGGTCCGAGGACCGTTACCAGGAGATCATCAAGGAGACCTCCAACTTCATCAAGAAGGTCGGCTACAACCCCAAGCACGTTCCCTTCGTCCCCATCTCCGGATTCAACGGCGACAACATGATCGACGTTTCCACCAACTGCCCATGGTACAAGGGTTGGGAGAAGGAGATCAAGACCAAGGCCACCGGCAAGACCCTCCTCGAGGCTATTGACGCCATTGAGCCCCCGTCCCGTCCTACCGACAAGCCTCTCCGTCTGCCCCTCCAGGACGTGTACAAGATTGGTGGTATTGGCACGGTTCCCGTCGGTCGTGTCGAGACCGGTATCATCAAGTCCGGTATGGTCGTCACTTTCGCCCCCGCTGGTGTCACCACCGAAGTCAAGTCCGTCGAGATGCACCACGAGCAGCTTGTCGAGGGTGTCCCCGGTGACAACGTCGGCTTCAACGTCAAGAACGTCTCCGTCAAGGAGATCCGTCGTGGCAACGTTGCCGGTGACTCCAAGAACGACCCCCCCAAGGGTGCCGAGTCCTTCAACGCCCAGGTCATCGTCCTCAACCACCCTGGTCAGGTCGGTGCCGGTTACGCACCAGTTCTCGACTGCCACACTGCCCACATTGCTTGCAAGTTCTCCGAGCTCCTCGAGAAGATCGACCGCCGTACCGGAAAGTCTGTTGAGAACTCACCCAAGTTCATCAAGTCTGGTGACGCTGCCATCGTCAAGATGGTTCCCTCCAAGCCCATGTGCGTTGAGGCTTTCACTGACTACCCTCCTCTCGGTCGTTTCGCTGTCCGTGACATGCGTCAAACCGTCGCTGTCGGTGTCATCAAGTCTGTCGTCAAGGCCGACAAGGCTGGCAAGGTCACCAAGGCTGCCCAGAAGGCTATCAAGAAATAAGCGCGCTCTCTTCGAGTCGCTCGTTTCTTTCCTTTCTCTAGATACCTGGTTCTGGGGATGTGGTGGCTTCGGAAAAGCTATGATGACTTTTGAAATGTATCATGCATAACGATTAGGTTAGGGTTCCTGGCGTAGTCCCTCCATAGACTTCACAAATGATCTGAATGAAAGTTATGGGTGGACAATCATTATCTTGTGCTTGTTGATGACTTGATACTGTGACCGACGAATGTCTTGCATGATCTTTGCCTCACTGACTTCGTTATGGGTGCGTTTACATAGAAACTCTCGTTCTCTCTTCGTAATGCTCAAATAAAGCAGCGGCCACGCCATTTGTCTCGTCATTCTGTCGTGCTGTACATGCACGAACAAACTCAGACACTTCGCCCTTCCTGCCCCAAGGTATTACCCAATCACCACTTGCTACCCTGGGAGCCAGTCCAGCATACAGCAGCGTGCATACATCATACTCTGTGCGTTGCGCACCAAAAGGTAAGAATCGGCCAAAGGAGCGGCGCAGATCTGCGCCTTGTCGACGCTGATCCACAAGGACATGCTGCACGCCCGAGGGATTGCTGTTCGGCAACGTGTGCGCATACGAATCATTCAGCTTCGGACACTGCTTACGCCGTGAGAACTCCTGCGCGAGGAAGTAGAGTTGATCGCAGCTGGCCTGTGCTGAGTCTTCTTCGGAGATCCATATGACACGGATTGATGAATTAGGGTGGCAGAAATGCGACGCGCTGGTTTGTAGTATAGGCATGAGGAGTTTTACAAGAACGAAGCAGGGGAGGAATTCATTGCTGCAGTTGACAAACAGCACATCGAGACGCCATTCGTTTTCCAAGAAATTGTCGACAGCGGACTTGACGCTGGCGAGATCGGAGGGGTCGTAGACGAAGGGTTTGAGATGACCTTTGGAGTTTGGACAGGAGGCTTTCAGGATGTCGATAGTGTCGTAGGAGGATAGGCCAATGTAGATTGTAGCATGTAGATTATACAGTGTTCTTGCCAGGGAGATGTTGCTGGGCAAAGAGGTGTCGGTGATGATGTAGATTTTGGAGGAGAGGTCAATGAGGCAGGAGGACGTGAACACGGGAGCCGGTGGAGACGCGAAGAGCATCGAGAGAAAAGACATCATGAATCAGCTCCATGCAACATGAAATCGCACACCGAGCGGGTGTATGTGTATGGGCTTCTGTCAACTTTTACTTCACGATGAGGGGTAAACAGGTGGTACTGGGTCGAAGTCGAAACGGGGGCCGCATCTCCAGCCAGCTGCTTCTTCCCTTAAGCTTCTGTAGCCACTCGTTTCTATCTCTTGTGCGACAGAGTCAACACATCCTCCAGCACGCTATGTATGTTCCTCAAGTGGATGTGATGAAGAGTAATTATTGAGGGTGTGCAGCACTTTCTAGATTGTGGTTAGCTTCAGGGCTAGCGTGGTCGCGCCTTGCCAATCTACCAGCTGCATCACTCCTCGCTCTCACATCGTCACCGTGCAATTCGAGCCATGTCAGCGGATCTTTTCGCAGAGTTTGCAGCAGAATCGACTGCAAGTCAAGGGAAGCAACCGATTTCAAATGCAAGACCGGCACAACAACCGCCACCAAACTTCAGCTTCTTTGACAGCTTGGACGCAACACCAACCCCAGTGGCTCAGCCGCAATCACTATACCAACAGCAACAGTTCCAGAACTTTGTACCAGTGACTGCACTAGAGAACGCAAGCGATGACAATGATGATTGGGGCGATTTCGAAGGTGATTCTGCAACAATTGAGCCCGCGTCTTCTGCAGGCCAGGACCCGTTCGCAATCGCGTCAACATTGACTGCACAGCTACCGCAGAGCACGGGGTCCACGACAACGAACATCCAAGATCCACTAGCTTTTGATCTGAAGCAACCAAGCCGGCCTGACGAAAGGTTATGGAAGAAAGCGCCCATAATTAAAGCGAAGAAATCAGTAGACCCGAGCGTGTTATTTGACGCAGAAGACGACTTGGATGATGATGACGATTTTGGAGACTTTGAGGGTGTCGATTCAAACGCCGATGCTCCAGTGGTAGGCCGTCAGTCCTCCGGACTCGTTGACTTGCTCGGGGATTTGAGTGTATCGCAGCCCAAGCCCTCGACATCCATCGGAACGAGGACTAGTATTAACAAGCCTACTACACTGAGTCAATCAACAAGGAAGAAAAGTCGCGGTGGGGCGTTCGGTGAGATGACGAACCCGAAGCAACCTGGGACGAAATCAGCACCACAGACAGAAGATGATGGTTGGGACACATTCGATGATTGGGAGGCCTCTATTCCCACAAAGACGCCAGCGAATACCTCAAGTAAGAGAGTCACAGAAAACGCAATGACTAAGAAGGGGGCTGCAAGTCCTGTACCCATACTGTCTCCGACCATTGAAGATCCACAGCCTGGGGAGCTACCGCCAACCAATGTACCGCCTCCTGGTGTGCTCTTATCCTTGTTCCCTTCGTTATTCGCAGATGCACAGGAAAAGCTCTTCAAGCCTATGGCTGCACAGACATTGCCAATGAGAAACAAGCTTATGGCTGAACCAGCGACGATCAATTATCTGCAGGGATACCTCGTGCTCGCAAACGTTGCCGCGCACATCATTGCGGGTCGAAAGCTACGATGGAAACGTGATCAGCATCTATCCCAGGGCATGCGCATTGGTCCCGCATCTTCACGGGCAACATCAGGCATGAAGCTCACGGGCATCGATAGAGGGGAAAACATGAAAGAGGAGAGGGAGACTTCGGATGTTGTGAGAGTGTGGAAAGAGCAGGTTGGACGACTTCGACACGTGGTGTCTGGTACAAACCAAATCAAGGCTGGGACACTTGGTCTAGTGCCAGACCTCCAGGAGACGATGCCCGTCAAGACGTTGAAGCAATCGGAAGGTGGCATACCCGCACGACAGCCATGCATGATGTGCGGTCTGAAGAGAGAGGAACGAGTCACTGCAACAGACATGGCCACGGACGACAGCTTTGGAGAGTGGTGGATCGATCAGGTCAACATGCATCGAGGTGTGTGCTTCACTGCCGCAAGAAAACAAAGTACTGACCGACTGTCACTAGGATGTCGGAACTTCTGGAACCAACACAAGGAAGCTCTTCGACAACGATGAATGGGTCAAGCACACACTGGAGTACGTCGCATACAGAATGATGATACCAGCTTGCAATCCGATGTAACAGCCCAATGTAGATGCGATACTGTTCGCGTTTCCGAGCCCATTCATGGTCCCTCGTCAGCGACGAGCTGCAGTGTGTCGGGCTCGCGGCCCGTATACGTGGTGATCAGCGTCCGCGAAGGGTATGTTATCCTCAGCCAATGACGGCCCGCGGGGAGTACGAGGATGGACCTAGCGCTCACTTGCACAGCAACGGAAAATCAATTTGTATGGTACGCGAGAGAGGCTCTGGATGCGAACAAAGTGCAACATGGTACACATGATGAGCTGTCGATGAATCTTGGGCACAGGGTCCGTAATCTGAAATAGCGTGGAGGGCATGGATCGATTGAGGGAGGTGTAGCGGGGGCGCATGCAATTGACATGTATGAGCTGTAGGGTAGAAACACATGTCAAGGCTGCTAACGGACGCTTGCCGGCGCTGTCAGACAGAGGCGTCCGCAAAGGTTCCAGCAGCGCGTGTTGTCAGCGACTTTGGTGCGACATGTCGCTTCGAGCGTCGCCGACGACTGATGATGGTCGCTGATGACGTCGGCATGCGAATTGTACCACGGGTGCTTGTTGCTTTGTTCGCGTGAGATGGCGAAGATCTAGGACGCATGGAGCGTGGAGGCGACTACGACGGGAGGTGGGAGTCTGTGCTGCGGGGCAAACGTGCGGAGGCGTGCAGGTGGTCTCGATGCAAAGACTCTCTCGTCCCCAGTGCGCTTTTTGGTTGCAGCAGCGTATAGACACACATCAATGCCAGTATCCTTCCCTCGCGACGCCCAGTGCTAGTGTTGACCGCCGTTCCGCATCGCTACGCTTCATACTACAGCCACAGCAGCCTCGCCCTACGCTTCCGCGCCCAGACGTCCCCGCAAAGACGCTTTGCAACACAGCCGCCGCAGCACAGTCGATCGTGACGCGCACCGTGTCTACGCCTGGCAGTGTACGGAGGAACGACACGCCTTCCCGCGCGACAGCAATTGCTCATGCCAGCTTCACCGCCCCCACCATGCCCACGTGAAGATGTGACTCCCTCATGTAAACCTACACCACCACCGACTCTCCTCCGGCCTCGCATGGACGCGCTCGCTGACACGCTTGTTCCGCCAGGCTCTGAACCCGAAGAAGTCCATTACGATGCCCTGCCGACGTTCCACGACTCGCCCGACTATGTCCCGCTGTCCAAGACGCAGAGCACCTCGAACCTGCTGAGGGCGCGGGGCCCGCCAGCGATAGACACGGGGAAGCGTATGAGCTTCGACGCGGGGCAGCTGGAACGCATGACAAGGTTAGTATGCGTGCTTTGTACGTGCATGGCGGGGTGGCCAGAGAGGCAGCCAGCGGACGTGTATGTGACATGCAAGCTGTGCAGTGGCTGACACATGCGCCCCAGGTCGCCCATCGTCCCCGAGCATGAGCATGGCATGGGCGTGTCTGGTCTCCGCCGCATTCGCCAGCAGGGAGGCTCACGCTTGCCGCCCTCAACACAGCGCGCAACTTCACTGAATATTGCCACGCCGCCCGTCTCGAGGCACCCCTCCGATACCGCGCCTACCGCGCCCACCGCGCCAGGCTCGCCGGCGTTTGCCTTTGGCGAGGACCTCTTGAGGTTCCCCTCAGAGTAAGACTGTCGTGGTCCACGAGTCTGGGAATCTTGGCTGATCGACTGCAGGTCTCTACACTCGTTCTCGTTTGCGACGCAGTCGGAGGAGTTTATACACAACCGTCAAAATGTGCTGAAGCGGTCCATAGACTTCATGCGGGACAGGCTGGGGTGGGCCGCTACGAACCCAGGCATAGCAAACGCCCAGGCCAAACTCAGCGGCGACCAGGAAGTGCAGAGCATGATGGAGCTGCTGAGCAGGGCAAACTTGATAGGCCACGACGGTGCTGGCGCACATGGCCTGGGTGCTCTAGGACCCATCACTGGCCCCGCGGACATGTCTGGCGAGAACCTCTTTGACAAGGACTTCTCCATTGCCGACAGATCCCACAGTCCTGAGAGCATGCTAGAGGCTGCGAGGCCGCCCGTACACAGAGCAACAACGACACAGGTCGCGAGCCCCAGTAGTGAACTTCCTGAGTCGCTGAGCAGTCCAGCCATTGAGGTAGCGTCGGAATCGTCAAGCCTACAAGCAAGGGACTCGTCTCCGCCGCCACCTCGGCGACCTCAACGTGCCGCACTGAAGCGCACCCTCACTGATGTGGCGCCTCTCACCATACAGAGCCAGCTCAACGATGTCCTAGCACAGCCATACTCCATCGCCGACCTAGGTCACGTCAACCACCTGGTCTCCCCCTCATCCATTCCCGCTGCACAGCCGAGCTTCAGCAATGTCCCGGGACCACACTCGGCAGGGTCAGCACCACACGGTCACGGCAGTCGACACGCTCCCGCCGCGCAAGCCATCTTTACCACCGAAGCACAATCGCCATGGACCATTACATCGGCAAACGACTTAGCATGCCTAGTTTTCGGTGTCACAAGAGCTGAGGTCCGTAAGCTGGGCATCCTCGAGGTCGTGCGAGAAGATCGCAGAAAGTGGCTCGAAGACAAGTTGAGGAATCCAGACATTGGATCCAACACACCGCGAGATGGCCAGGCCCCGGCCTTGAGCCCATCCACGAATATGAAAGTTGGCGGCGGTGTTACAGCACGTTTATTGAGCAAGCCCTCATCGCGCGTAGTGGCGGCTAGGAAGGCTAAGACGGATGACGGCAGCGGATCTTCATACTACAATGCCAAGAAAACAGGTAAACTGAATCACGAGTCGAAAGGATCAAGAGGCGTCTTGCTTTGTGGAGACGTCATTCCCATCCAGAAGCGAAATGGTGCAACAGGTTCTGCCAGCTTGTGGGTCAAAGAGAAAAGAGGCGGCCTCATCTGGGTGCTCGAAGAAATCGCAGAAGACGTTGTGTTCATCAATGTTGACGAGGTTGGATGCGTTTCCAAGGGCTGGGGCGCCATCGACGCGGTATTCGGAAGCGATCGGTTGCGGAGAGGAATGGATCTCAAGCGATTACTACCCGGCATTCCACGCCTCAAAGGCACAAACACAGGTGGCTTGGATTACGACGAGATTGCAGACGTGCTCAGCTACACCGCACGAACATCAAACAGTATCAATATTCCAGTAACAGTCGAGGCGTTGCCTGGAGAGCTGACATTCCGAGTCTCGAGCTTCCCTCACATCGCAGGCATCATCGTGCTTTCCTCATCCGACCTCACAGTCACAAGCTCCAACTCGGTCTTTTCCTCCGCACTATTCGGGCAGCCGCGACCTGAAGGTATTCACGTCAGCAAACTCATCCCAGCTTTCGATAAGATACTGCATGTAATGACCGACGAGGACAAGATCGAGTTGGTCGACGGTATAGTCATCCCTGAACACAGTTTCCGACGCGCCCGGGCATTGCTTGCTATGCGAGAAGGCAGTGCTGACGCCGCCGCGATTTTCTTGCGGCCGAGCGGGCTGCCTGCGCTCCACCGCGACGGCTCAGATATCATGGTCGATGTGCAGATGCGAGTCGTGAAGAGTGAAAAGACGCCACGCTTTGATGAGAATGTAATTGAAGAGGAAGACGTGCCAGCGAAACAAAACAAGGGTCCAGAGCTGGTATACGCTCTTTGGATAACGTATTCTAGGCAGCTGCACGCTGCAAACCATGGGATCGGTCCTGTGACTCCTCTCATGTCACGACCTGGAACACCGCCTCGCCAACCTGAGCCTGGACAGTCGAATCTTAACTTCCCCGACGAGCCCTCATCTGATAACTCAGCATCTTCATCAAGTACGCCACCTGTTTCACTCTTAACAAGACAAATACAAGACTCTGCACGAGCCGATAACTCGAAAGCGCCAGTCTCAACTATGCCGCCGGCGGCGGTCCCCGCCAAGAAGGACGAACCGCCCACGAAGAAGACCATCAACGACTTTGTTATCCTTGAAGAGATGGGTCAAGGTGCCTACGGGCAGGTCAAGCTGTGTCGTTTCAAGAAGAACAATGGAAAGAAAGTGGTGATCAAGTATGTCACAAAGCGCCGCATCTTGGTCGACACATGGACGCGCGATCGACGACTTGGCACCGTTCCTCTTGAGATCCACGTTCTAGATTATCTAAGGCGAGACGGCTTCAAGCATCCTAACATCGTGGAAATGTCTGACTTCTTCGAGGACGACACAAACTACTACATCGAGATGGTACCTCATGGCTTGCCTGGCATGGACCTATTCGATTACATCGAACTTCGTGTCAACATGGAAGAAAAGGAATGCCGCAAGATCTTTATCCAGGTTGCCGAAGCTGTACATCATCTGCACACCAAAGCTAAGGTTGTGCACCGTGACATCAAGGACGAAAACGTGGTGCTAGACGGGGAAGGTAATATCAAGCTCATTGACTTCGGCAGCGCAGCGTATATCAAAAGTGGACCTTTCGACGTCTTTGTAGGCACTATTGGTAGGCTCTGCCCCCATTTCTCCGTCCTACATTCCCCATACTAACAACATAACAGACTACGCCGCTCCCGAAGTCCTTGCGGGCCGCGCGTACCGCGGTAAAGAGCAAGACGTCTGGGCTCTGGGCATCCTGCTCTACACCATAATCTACAAAGAGAACCCGTTCTATAGTATAGACGAGATCATGGATCACGACCTGCGAGTGCCTTGGGTCATGAGCGAGGAGAGCATCGACCTTGTACGCCTGATGCTTGATCGGGATGTCGAGAAGAGGATTACTATCAGCCAAGTTCTGGACCATCCTTGGTGTCGTGGAGGCGTTGGTGAGGGGGAAATCTGATGGAGTAGAGGGCATATTGCATTATTTCATAACCACTCACAAGACAAGAGAGAAAGTCCCACCTGGAAAATGTGCGACAGACGCGCTGCATGGGCAGAGAGAAAGAATTGCATATAGATGATGTGAGGCATTTGAATCTTTGCATGAGAGTCGGGAAGTCGGAAAGGGTTGGATGCATACGGACATGATGCAATGGATTGACAATATCCTTTATGAGTCTCCATTTGTTCGGCTCTGCGTGTGGCATTTGCATGCATGATTATGGCATTATTTAGATACTAAAATGAATACCCCTCGTGTCTACAACCCATAGTCGACTTAATGTCTGTCTGACACTCCTAGCGACACTTTACCGCCCTCCACGCATCCGAACTGGTGCACACCGACGTCAGCAGAACGATGGCGTTCATGCTGACCGCTTCGTGCCGCAGTCCGACGATGCACAGCCCCAAGGTGCAACCCGCAGAGCCGCAGAACCAGCCGTCGCTGGCAGCATCTTCGATTCTGTCGTCATGGTGCTTGTGCGGCGGCTCCCGCGCGAGACGACGATTTGGCCTGTATATGCTGCGATGAGTGAAATCATAGGTATGCGGACTACGTGACCTGTGGGAGTTTGGCTCTTGGTCTTCGCCGTAGCAAGGTCCGCATGTCGCTCGCAGGACCGACCCCTCCACAAAGATTGCGGGCACGCTCGAGCGACATGATGTGCGAATAACAGCAACATGACGTCTGTCTGTAGGAGCTGCAAAGACTTCCAGGACGCTTCGTCGCATACCAAGGATTCACTCCCGCACGACCCGCCGTTCACACGAACTGCGCACCGCCTTTTCGTGCAGGTCAGTATCCTCAGCGTGAGCACACCGCCACATGCCCAAGCGCCGCATCTCAAAGCGTCTAGTTTTGACCCCAAAATCGCTCGAAATGGACGCTGCCATCATGCATCAAGGTTGGCCTGAGGCGCAGTCAGTCGTGATTGCGCTGAGGTAAATCCACAGCCAATGATTGTTCTGGCGCCACAGGTTGAGGCGCATGGTAAGGCCCCCAACAGCCACTGACACCCTGGTACTCAGGACGGCCAGCTGGGTGTACTGGGTCGTCGCGCAAAACCGAATATGTACAGGTTCGTCCTCGCAGCTTGGTTCTGATTCAGTGTTCAGCTACGGCTTCACCGAACTCACCACGCCAGCGCTCATTCATCCACGACGACTGTCACTAGTGGCCACGATGCTTTCTCCGAACGACGTCTCGCCAAAAGGCAAAGCTCCAAGCATATGGTCTTTCGACTCGGGGTATGGGTCAAACACTTTAGAGGACGACGAACAGGTCCATGTAAGCGGTCTCAACGCTATTGTTAGTAATTGTTTCGCAATGCTGATAGCCCTCAGCTGCTTTCGGAGCCCGGCTCACCCCCTCGACAATCAGTCGGGCTTGGCCTCAGCAGCCTAGGATTCCGTAGCAACTTCTGGAATGTACATATCGAAGATAAATTGCGATTAAGGCGATCTGAATCACCAATCGTTCCGGTTACCACCAGGGTCAACGTCTTTACTAGTAAAGACCTGTCGACAAACACACTGCCCGTACCAGCACTTGCGGATTATGTAAACACATGCATCACATGCCAGCTATGGAACATCACGAACCCAGGAGAAGGCCTCAAGTGTGATGACTGCAAGAGCAAGGACTTTGTAAGGCCAGAGGAACTAAAGCTTTTCCCGACTCAGCCAAAAGGCAAACAAGCTGTGCCACGACTGGAGATCCCACAAGAATCACATACTCGGCATGGATCTAAAAGTGGAAGTAAAGCTCGGTGTTCAGCCTGTGAGATTGCGTACGCAATCGATCCACAAACATCTGCCGCATGTCCTTCGTGTGCTCAAGACCCGGATTTTCTCTCTCCTGTATCGCCCATCCAGGAGCCTACAATTAGACGTTCTTGCGCCCGAAGACACACTAAGCTTCCACCTCATGCTTTACATCAGCTACGTGCTTGGCTCAAAGCAAATCGAGACCATCCTTATCCTAATTCTGATACGAAGCGCTCGCTTGCCGAAGCATGTGGCATCACTGAAAAACAAGTCACAACATGGTTCACGAACACTAGGGCACGCAACCTGCCTCTGCTGAATGACGTGTCTCAGGGAAGTTCGGGGGATGAAGGCGCATACGAGTCAGACTTCTCCAACATCACAAACACACCAAGCTGCACGACGAGCCCTGTGATCCGCTATGACACACCATCAAGCGATCCATACTACACACCTGTTTCCGGGATATCTGCTTCTAATCAGCCTCAGCTAGCATTGCAGACTTCGAGACGCGGCAAGAAGAAGGATTATCGACGCATGAACACCGTTTCACCAATCGACGAATCCAATATGACAAAGACACCGGCTACTCCATCATCCAACACTGGTACACAGGAACAGCAAACATGGCAGTGCACCTTTTGCTTCCTACGTCTAGCGCCCAAGTCATGGCGTCGCCACGAAGAGACCCAACACCGACCGAAACATCAATGGACATGTCTCGCTACAGGTCCACGCCTCACTATTTCTACACGTTCCGGCAGAACCTCTATCTGTGCATTCTGTCAAATGAACAATCCCAGCGAAGATCATTTCCTTAACTCGCATCGCATCTTAGAATGCTCTAAGAAAAGCGAAGCTGACAGGACGTTCGGGCGCCCTGACCATCTCCGCCAACACGCAAAGAATTTTCACAAAACATCGCTGCCAGATGAGGTTAGGGACAAATGGCGGAGCTTGAGGAGCGCACAAGAAGCGGACAAGGAGTGGTTGTGCGGATTTTGCGGAGACGAGCTTGCTACTTGGGATCTGAGAGAGGCACATATTTCAAATCATTTCAAAGATGGGAAGACGATGGCCGAATGGAAAGGCAAAGTGGAGAGTGACACTGCTTCTATGGATCAGGACAGGAAGCGAACGTTGCGACAAGACCATGCTTCGAAGCTTTTGAGGTTACAAGAATCGCTCGTGGGCCAGCCAGATGGTCAAAACGAGTACCATGGCCAACCAATGGATCGACTACCTGCAAATTCCGATGGGTTGCCATCTTCGATCAGCTATTCAAATATCGCAGCAAATACCACACTCTTGGAGCACAACGACACCATGGGTTTCCCCAGCAACATGTTGGACACCTCACTGACGACCTTTGACTTTCCCAATACTTCTGCCATGGATGATTTCGACGCTCTATATCCGATGCATGATAATGAATATGGATACGGCATTTACATGGGCGAACAGGAATTTTCCACAGAATACGCCTCAGATATGGATATTTATGGCAATCGTTTGGACGTTCAGAACGGATGGCAATAGTAGGGTGCATTCAAGTTCCAGCATATCCTTTAGCACGTCTTGCTTCAATCTGATATTACAGGCGCACGTTTGTATCTTGTGTACCTTCTCAGTCCAGTTTCACGGCGCAAAATAGATGGGCCTTCCCAGTCATAGAATCCAATAGAGCTTGCACAAACCAGTGTCCTGGAACAATTCATTTTCTCCTGAGACATTCCGCTTGCTGTCGAACATGTTGCAATCTTTCCTTGCCACTATTAAAGCACCTTTCCGTTCCTCATCATCGCACTTATCCATGACTTCACAGATTCCAGAAGCCAGACAACTACAAAAGCAATAATGTCCTACCCACCAAACAACCCTGAAGTCGCGAGTCGCGCACCGCAACATGGCATACGCATCGCCAACTCATCCATCGCGGTCACTGAGCCATCTGCCAAGCACACCCTATCGACTGGGACATCGGCGAGCGCTCTTACGGTGAACTGCGCAACTTCGGGCTGCACTAACACCGTCATTGTCGTGCTTTTTGGACAACATCACGATCGCATACATGTCAAGGTCGACTGCAAGGAGTGTCATCTACCAGTCTTCGTGGTGGAAGAGAAGGAGCAGGAGAGAGTGGATGAAGGTTGGGCTGAGACTGCAGATGAGGTCGAGGAGTGGGAGCAAGCCCAGGAGGGAGATGGATTTAGGGGGTGGTAGAAGAGTACAAGGAGCTCAAGCGTTAGTGGAGACGGCATATAGAGAAAAACGAATACATGATTTACACAGTGAAGTAATCCATTATGGTTCTTTGGTTTTGTCATCACTTGTGGAACGTAGTAAAGCCTGACGAGCTACACAGTGCTTCGGCCTTTCGTTCGTGATGCGATCGCCATTCGCAATTTACGCCCGTGCACCTTCCGAAGCCTTTCCAGTCGCTGTAGACTCTTATCTTCCCCATGGCTATGTCGTCCAGCTTTGGGAACTCAGTGGGGTCATCATTCTCGGAAAGGGTTTCAACGATTACGCAGAAACGCAGCCTCCTTGGCAGTCGCCATCATCAAGCCCGAACCGCCTTTGGCGTCCATCTTCTTCCTCAAAGATGACGCGGACTACTTCTCCTTGGTAATACGCTCACGCTTCTCCTTCTCATTCAGGTCCCAGCGCGCACGCCGCTCGGCTTCGTAAGCCTCCCATTCAGATTTCCTCTCCTCCCAGTTCTTCTTGGCTACGCCGGCGAAGTAGACATCAGCCTTTTTCATAGCCTCCTTAAGACGCGGATGCTCCTCCAGAAAGTGTGCGAAGTTCTCGGGATCGGGGATCAGCTTCTTGTGACGATCGTGGCACAGGTGGTTAACCATGTGCGTCCACAAAGGGTCCTTTTCGCTTGTAGCGTTTAACTCCACAATTTCGATCTCCTGGTAGCTCGGGAGGCTGTCTTTCAGATAGTGAGTATAGGTGCTAAGCATGTGCTTAGTGTACGGCTCCATACCCAATAGGCGAGAAGCCCGCAACAGGGCGACATCTTTGGCAAACGAACCCTGCATATGAACTGCATAGGTCTCGAAGTTCTGACTCATGTCTTTTGCCCATTTAGTAAGAAGATAGGCAACGGCAGCAGGGGCTATGGAATCAGGCGCGAAACGGTACTCAAGCGACTCGGGGAATTCGGCGAAGTATTTGCTCAACACCGAACAGCAAGCCATCGCGAGCCGCTTGAAGATGCCAGTCAACTCGATGTCGCCGATATATATCGTGATTAAAGGGCCACTGAGGGGTTTCAGGCGCTGCTGACGTATCATCACATAGAGGTTGTCGAGCGGCTGTTCTACCATGGTACCAGTAGCTGGAGACTCGCACAACACTTTTGGCTGGGGCGGTGCATCTGTGCTAGAATCGATAGTATTCTGTGAGGGTGTTTGGGCGGTTTCTGCGTAAGACACTGAAGACGACGCCGAGAATTCTAATGGAGAACCAGCAAGGACGTTGGTAACTACCATGGCCGTAGCTACCAGCTGCTGTGCTTGATCGTCTGGTTTCTTCTTTTCCTCTCGATCTTTGTTAATAGAACGGCCTACCGCGATATCTCTCTCGGTGCTAGGATGGTAGATGAAGTCATTCAGCTCAGTGATGGTAGGAGGGCAGACGGCCGACCTGGCGACCTTCCCAACTTCGGCAGAAACTGATGACTGCTGGACTGGAGTCACACTGTCGACCAGCTTCGTGTTTACTTGGAGAGGTTCAGATACAAACGCACTAGGAACGATCGGCGACGAACACACTGAGGCCCAGGACTTGGAGGACATTGGTGTGATGGTCTTGCTAGCCATAGCCGAAGAAGAGTGCGAAGAGCTTTCGTTAAACACATTAGTCTTAATATGGGAGTTGTTGCTACGCTTTCGAGTCTGATTGGCGTCCGCGGTCGTAGTTGAAATGCTGATAGGCTCTTCTCGAGCAGAATATGCCGTAGATTGCGAAACTTCCGGAGCAACAACCTTTGGGGCCTTAGCTGATGGAGCTGTGTCTTCCCCTGACTTATCAACTGAGTCACCATTCATATTGAGCTTGGTGTCATCATTGTTCCGCCTAGCCTTCTCTTGCGAGCTCTGTGCATTGGCACGCCCAACTGGTGACTCTTTGGTGAGCTTAGCGGCCTTTCGAGCAGCTCTGCGACGATGGTGGGCCATTGCCTTCTTGGAAGGTGGTTGATCTGGATGGGTAGGCTCTCTGTGAATACGTGGTCAGAATGGAGTAAGTTGAAGTGCATCCAGACCGACTCACTGTTTGACATGCGGAGAGCGTTCATTGCTCGGTAGATATTCAGCCATGCTTGCAATGAATGCGCTATTGGGCTTTAGGTGGAGTAGCGCTCGACGTAATCTGGACTACAGTTTAATTAGTACTCTGATGGATCTCGAACATGTCCGACAGACATAAATCGGGTCACTTGCCGCTCGACTACGGTCGCACAATTGGACAGTTGAAAGTCGTTTGCTAGATTTGCATATACTCGAAATAAAGTGGAATAGGTCGCACACTCGAGATTGGTGTGGAAAAGAGCTGGAGAGGTCCCAAGCGCGAGTTTGAGGAGGACTTTGGGGTTTGTTTACATGCAAACGCTCATAGGGAAACAGCGGGCAGCGCACGTGATCATGCAGCTATCCGCCTGCTAGGTGGAACCTTCTCGCAACATCGGCCTCTAGAATCGAGAAAATGACAGGTGAAAAGGATCTGAGCGATCAAGAAGAGGAGGGTTAAATCCTGAATGAGGGTTTAGTAAGATAGAGAAGATGCGCGCAAGCTGCGTACACTTTCTCCTGCTGCCCGAGCTCCCAGAGGTCTTCATACAAACATACTTTTGCGATCACTTTGTATACAAATGATTAGTCGCGCCGAGAGTTATGATTCATGCTTGGTTTGATGCGCATGGATCTAAAGATATGTCCGTAGCAGTCGATGAGCGCAGGAGACATACATTATCCTGGCTCCGTCAAAGTCCTCGTCTCCTCATACGAGACAAAAAAGGCAATAAAATCAGATACATCTGGTGAGCTATCATTGATGTCATCAAGTCAGTGCGCACTGTTGAAGAGTTCGATTGTGTATCTGGCCAATATCAAATGTGACAGAAGGGTACATTGCGAAGAGGAGTGTATACTTCCAAATTTGGCGTCTTAAGGTGTCAAGAAATGTCACCAAGACGATTGAAGAGTGAGTAAAGAATATAACATAGGGAAACGTGTCAGAGTGATACTAGGTCCTTGACTGCTTCTTATTCATGCTCGAACCAAAGTTGCTGCCGAGACTGGCATTTAGCTGCTGTACAGGCAGCAGGAAGACTAAACTATTTGCTTGCTTCCACAATTATCGACATCAATGACGATGCTATGAATCAGACACCGTCCACTATTATTAGAGACGCTCGAGCGCCGGGAGACCAGTCATCGTCGAGCGCACTGGCACACCACGCACCTTCTATCTTCAAGTGCACCTCCATTCAAGAAGCTTGTTAATATTCGTAGGTCATACCATCGCGCAGAGTCACCATCTACATTTTCTACTAGAGTCGTGCTTAACTTGTCATTGGCGATGCGTCAAATCGTCAGTGACGCAGCAAGCATCATGCCAGAAAACATGTTTATGCATATCACGTTCGCTCAAGCACTCCGCTTGCAGTCGCACTGATTGTATTGACTTTGTGTTCTGCCCAGGTTCGAGCGAGTCAGCTCTCAGACAATGTCGTTGACAAAGGCTCAGCTTCGAAAACAGACGCTGTACAATGTGCACAAAGCCGCAGAAGACATGGGTAATGCGCGCCTATCTGGCGTTTCTTTGCCGCACTCTTTGAGACTTTCAACATTCGGAACATTGTTAGTGAGCATCATCAGTATATAGCAATTTTCCCAAATAACATTGAACAGCGCACAAAAGTCCTTACACATGCAAATTTCGCACACACTTAAGACTACAAAAACTATGTGCGAAGACACCCATCCACTTCCTCAATCTGAAGAAATGCTTAGCACACGATGCTACGCACCACTTACGCTATCTGGTCCAAAGGCTATCCCCAAGCACTGGGATACTATTTTCTCAGAAGAACAACTTAGCTTGGCTGCTAAGCTTCCAGTAAACATCATCACATTGAGTACCGAAGAATGCTCGAGACTTCTTTCTGGTCCCAAGATTAGCATTGTAGCAGACAGCAACGTTGTCGTTCGTGACAACGTCCCGCAGGTAGCACTGATGGCCTCGTCTACCAAGCTGATCGACTTAATGCAGACCAAAGAGTCCGTCACGCAATATCGCGTATTTGGAAACGTGGACGTCGAGAGTATAGAACGTCTCCTGGACATCTTTACCACGAAACCCGGTCTCGAAGCCAAAGAAGTAAGACTCACCGGCACAAACTTTCTCCAGGACGTACTCCTGTACCAAGCCTGTCTTTCCCTGGGAATCTATTACGTTTACACCAAGCCCCTTCTTGACGCCCTCCGACGCGAGATCAGTGCACGGTTGATCACCGAGGAGGAACGGAATGCTATTGTCAATCGTACTCATCTTACTGATCCGCTTTTCAAACATATTGCTAACGACTTGTGTCATCGCCGGATCAAGAAGGAATTCCTCGACATTAAAGCATTCGAAAAGTGGCTCGGCCACGCTAAAAAGAAGACTCTACAGTCTGCTATGACTAGCATTGATCAGGAGCACGAGAAGAGGAGAGAGGTGTTTAGATTAGGGAAGAAGGAAGAATTGGGCAAGACCATGACTCTCTCAACTTCGCGATAAAGCTACAGCTCCTTGGCTTAGCCACTATTCAGCCAGTGCGAGTGTAGAGTGATGAAAGAGTGATTTAGAAGCTGAGGTAAGTATACTATAGTAAGTAAGACCGTATGGGCTAGGTTGGAATTTCGTCGGTCATGGCGCTTATTTCAATAAGTGTATTTTGGCTTCATACAGCAATGTGCCGTCCTTTGCGTGATCCTATGTAAAAACATTAATCCTACGAACGTCCTGTTGTTAAGCTAGAATAACTGCAAGGGTTAGGAACGTCCAGATAGTAAGTGCTTCGGCCAAGTTCGAGTATGAACAGGACATACAGTTAATCTTTGAACGTGGGAAAAGGCTAAACATGGATACACTCAGTTCAAGAAATAGTACAAACTGCTCTTCACTCTGACGGATAAAGAAAGATACGGAATGATTCCAAAGGAGCTAATGTATGCAAACATGGCGAACATTCGTGAGCTAAAAGCCACAAGGTCCATAGGCATGGACTCATTGAGGCACAACTTGAATCTTCTTGCTGTGTATGTAATTTAATTTCGACATGTGGCATGGCATACATTGCTATCTCATGAATCGGAGCCATTCATTTCGGCAACCCAAGATCCCAAGCAGGGTCCAGAATGTCCGCATTGAACCAATCGAGAGAGGGTTGCGACTGGAACAAAGTCCACATTCGGTCGTCGTCCCAGGAAGTCAGGAAGTCGTCAACGTGCGCATTTGTATCAGGGAGGTTCAGTGGGCCGGTGCTCGTGTCCATCGACAAGTCAGTAGCTTCCGGCATCGTGAGATTGGCGTTGTTCGTGTGCATCTGGACCGACTCGATGAGTGGCTTGCAGAGGCCGATCAACGTGGTACAGAGGCGATGCAACCGATTGACGAATTTGTTTTCTGAGACTAGTTCAGAGATGCTGTCGGTAACGTCCTGTAACAGCTGGAAGTCCTGCACATTCGATGTGCCAACCACGTTGCAGAACACAACGAAGAAGGGACACAGTGGATATGAGAGCATAGTCCTAGGCAATATTAGCGAAGCACCGTGTAGTGTGTCTGTTTGATGGCCTTACCAAGAGAGATACGGGTCGTAACCCTCAATAAAGTGACCCAAGACTTTTGCTTGTTGCTTCAATGAACTTTACGCATACGAGCGCCTTGCGTGCGCTGTCCAGACAGGCTTCTCGCTCGGCCGGCACTGTGGTTACTGAAGGACTCAGGCGATGAACTGAAGCCAGTGTCGAATAGTACTTGAACTCCACGCACTTCCAATGGAGAAGAATGTCGGGGCGGGTGTCAAATAAATGTGAAGGACAGTCCTGGTGGCTATCAGAACGTAAAACTATAAAACAGTTGTTTCACTCACCCGCTCCATAAGAACTAGGATGTCCGCCATTGTTGCGCGACACCAAGCAACTTCTTCTCCCAATTGGTGTACCGGCCTCTTCGCTGCCGCTTCTAGGGTGATGTCAAGTATCTTGTCATGGACAGGTATCAACTCCATGCCAAAGACCTCGAAGATGCACATCGGATTGGTGGGCTCAGGCTTTACTAAGGAAGATATCTTTATGTTGAGCGGTGGTAGAGATCTCGGGCGAAGGAGTAACAAACTCATGACGCTATCGAATTGACCGCACCACGCCAGAGCTGCGTAGATTTCTTCGTCCAGATCGCTCTCTGGTTCGCTATCGGCTATGTTGTGGTACCCAAGTGCTACTATCGAACGGGCTGCATGTGCGATGAGCTCCCAACAGCTCGTGGGGTTACCCATGATTTGCATCAACATGGCCTGCGGCACTAGAGTCAGGGTGTGTAGCGGGGACAGATGAATCATAGTTACTTACTCCTGTAATTAAAGCCTGGACCAGCAGGAGTGAAGGGCTCGTGAGCAGGCCAACTTTGTCCAAGGCCGTGAGCGCGGCTGTTAAGTGGTCATACTCCATTTGCTTTATGTGTTTCTGGACTCCCACGCTCTTCGGACCTTGAAGATTGCTGGTATAAAGAATGACAGCGGCCTTGAAATGTATGATGACTTTATACAAGAGAAGTGTCCTCTCATCAGCAGTACCTTCCATCAACGCAAGCCCTATTCTCTCCACGGCCTTAGGCGGGATGTGGTCAAGACTATGAAAATTAATGGAAGTAGGATCCAGTTGTTGTGGCTCGGCTGTAACATGTTAGTTGGAGATTTCGAAGAGGTTACTAGACCTACTAGCTAAGATCACATGTAATATCTCGCCTGGTGACAAATCGGTTGATAGGTACATGGACTTGTCAAAGGTACTGCGATCTGTGATTGGGGGTACTGGAGCATGGGAGATGTGATCCACAAACGAGATGGCTGTCTCGAGCACCGAGCGCTGATGTACTGAGAGCAAGCCATTAGTCGAAAGTTCTTTGCTGATGAGAGTCCGGGCCTCGGTCGCAGGCTGTTGAGTAGTTTCTGATTCGACAGTGGTCACCGGGGCCGATGGAGTTATCGAGCTTGCAGTTCGTCTTCGCTTTGATGGCCGTTCGCCTAATGCCGAATCCTCGGGAGTTGCAGAAGATTTAGTATGATCCGGAACTGCAGTGCTTGGCGCCCGTGTGGTGCTACGAACAGAATTCTCAAGCGTGGAGAGGCGTTGCACAAGAGCCTGTATTTTTTCATCGCTAAGCCAATGTGAGCATCATTAGGTAGGTCTAGGGTGGGAGAATGCTCACGTTCGGACCTTCGGACGAGGTGTCCGCTTATGTCTGTTGCGAAGACACTCGTTCTTAGAAGCGGTACAATTGGCACATGGGTCTTTGCGATCGCATTTGACCTTCCTAGCATGGCAAGAATCACACTGCAGAGCCCCATTAGTTGCATGTACGCATTTACTAGGGGTTTCCTACGGCTTGTATGCCGCCATGTGCGGCCCAATTTTCTTCCGGCATGCTTGGCTGCTTTTCCAGCACGAGAGTACTTCAGAGCGGGATCTCGACTCTCTTGGGGGGACTCGGGGGTTGATGTGATTGATCGATGATGTGAGGGAAGGTGATGGTTAGCTTCGGCATGCCAAGGTCCCCGGGGATCCGAGCGTTAACAAGTATGTCTCATTAGGCAACTTTGTTCTGTAGACTCGAAGATCAGCTCGTCAGGGGGGCTTTTATCACAGCTCATGTTGCTATGCATGTAATTTCATCAATCGAAATCCATTCGCCTAACTAACCAGGTGAGCTCGATATGGCTCTGTCGTACGCGTCTTATGGGCGGATGGGGCTGGCGCTCCATTGCTTTAATGAGACTACGGCCCAACGTCAAATTCAGTCTCAATGCGCCTGCACCAAACGTGGCTGTGAAAACAAATCTCGCCTTCAATCGCGCGACAGGTCTAAACTTTGTAAACGAGCATTTGCCAGGGAGAAGGGCAGGAAATGGCCTGCCTCGCCTCACCAATATTATCGCTACCGTGATGCTTTCTTCGCAAGCAAGCATATCCCAGTTGACCTAGATCTCTAAAATCTCGCCGTCTCCAGCATCAGAAACACCATCGCGACAGATCTGTGCATACTGCACGGAGCATAAGACGACTAAAGCGTCTTCTAGGAGCCTGACAATTGGAGACGCGAGATCTGGCAGAGCATTCGCTAATCTATAATGCGAGTTCAATGCAGCAAGCATGTCACCACGGGGAAAAGTCAAACGACCTGAGGCAACTCAGATCAGGAACAGAATGACATACAATTAAATCCCACATAACGGGAGCTCCCGCATCGGCATGCTAGCCAATTCGAGCGCGTGAGCAGCGCGCGACGAAGACGTGTCACAATTGCAACATAGAGGAAGGTGCCATGATATTTCCAGAGATAAGACAATTCGATCTGAGGCATGATAGAGGCGTAGATGCGTAGAGAGGTAGCCTGGACCCAGAGGAGTATTCGCGAGATAGTGTGATGATGCCGTCGTATCTCGACATGTCGCGCGTGTAACGAGCAGGAAGATTCGGTTGCACGACTTTTCGCAAAACTGCCGTCGATTGCCAGACGTGTCCAAATAGGATTGCGGTGTCGCTTTGAGTACTCTACGGACGTTGAAACAAGGGTTGTGCCTCAACCACGCCATAATTATGAGAGACATGCCACGCGTGGGAGCTGGAATGAAGTGGCAAACATGGTTCAGCTGTGGGCCGTTTTCATTGTAAGCGACTCATTTGGTACCCCGCGGGCGTGTGCCTTTTACGAAACGTGGGATTCAGCTCACTGCCGAAGTGTTGCGAGCTCCAGAGTGGTTCACTGGGCTGTCAGCACGGCTCAAATCTGAGGTGAAAAACCCGCCAGTGTTGTCTGTACTTGACAGATGCGTTCTGATTCGACAAAGGCACTCATTGTTTCATATGCCAACGTGTACACAGCAAGTTATGGTGCAATGCCGGGGTCAGCGTAGGATCGCGGGTGGGGCTGGGGCTCAATCGCCAATTACAGTTCCTCGCACCAGCACACATGGAAGACGACATGCAAGTAGATGTGCTTGGCAGTGGTTTTATAGCACGGTCGCATCGCATCTCGCGAGGTTCTACACATAAGCTGGGTTGGTGACGGACATGTGAAGATGGGGATCAATTGCTACGTGTGTAGCAAGCCGACATGGCTGTGTGGCCGTCGGCGAATGAATGCAAGACATGATTCGACACGTTTGGTGGTAGTTGGCACAGATTGCGTGTTCGGGGGCGACATGCTGGTTTAACCTGTGGCAGTGGATTCTGCTAGTTCTCGGAGGGCGTCTGGGAGCTTTTGCGCTGCAACTGTGGCGAGACGGCAGCCAATGAGGGCGAACGTGGGGTGTATCAGATAGCCCGATAAGCACCACGACTGCAAGTGGCCGGGACGGCGGCAGAGCGCAGAGGCTCTTGCAAAGGGACAATGGCCCTGCATGGCTGTGGTCCTGGTCGGGGACAGCAGCGTTTGCTTGCGGCACTCACGGCGAGCCAGCAGCCAGCAGCACGCAAAGGGGCAGCGGTGGTGGCACGACAGCGCTGACGAAAAGGCGTTGATAATGGCCGCAGACGTGGGGTTGGCATACCGTGCGACGACATGGGACCGTGGGCTGTGGCTGAACGGTGTTCACGATGCACATTCCTGCTGGTAGTAGGAGGAGAGCGACGGCCAACGGCCATGGGGAATATGTCTTCTGCAGGGCACATGCGGCTGCAGCGATTGCGGCAGTGAAGGGGCGGTGACAGGCACGCAATGGGACGGGGTGTGGCCTGCGGCATGGTCGAGGTTCGCAAATCGGGCTGCCTCCTCTCCCACGCGCGCCAGAACGCATGAGTCTTATCTCTTACTCCTGGCTACACCACGCCCCAACTCCAGCTTCGCGCTGAACCCACCAGCGGCCACCGTCCACCGTGCCCCCGTCCCCCGTCCCCCGTCCCCCGTCCCCAGGCATGCCAGGGCTGTCCATCCCCGGCGCGGGAGCTAGTCCGCTACCAAAAAGAAAGAATACCTGCACATCCTGTGGTCCGTCCTGCTGATGTTCACCGCGCTCCTTATTGCTGCCGCTGCTGCTGCTGCTGCTGCAATCCACCACCACCACCACCTCCTCCCACGGGCGCACGCGTCCTCCGAGTGACGCTCCTTGCTGATTGTGCCACCGCTGCTCGGCTGCTCCCGTGCATATGCCCCGACAGCGTGGTTCCTGACTGTAAGCTGTCCATGGTTGCTTATCTTGTGCGCCAGCCCCGATCCTGGCTGCTTGCTTGTTCTATATATTGCTATAGCCTTATCCCCAGCTAATCCCTTTGTCTCAGGCTCTTGGCTGGCTCTTGAACCACGCGAGCATCCGTTCCTTTTGACTCCTGATACCCTAGCCGCCCTCCCATCCGGCCTTCCATGAGCCGCCCACCATTTGTCCAGGACCAAGCCCACCACCACCGCCTGCGGTCAGCTCCTGATGTACCATAACAACGCCCAGTCTCGCGTCCACCTGTCTGGAAAGCCCGCCCCCAGTGAAGACGCACAGCTTCCACGCGGGGAATGTGCCTTCATCGTCCCTGAGTCCGAGGGCAATTCCTCGCGCCAGCGCTGCACATGCCGCAGCTTCTACCCAGACTCGCTCCTGCGCTCCCGCTGCGGCTGCGGGCACCAGGCATGGCACCACGAATCGCAGCCTTTGTCCGTCGTGACAATGGACGACTACGCCCACGCTGTCGAACAGATGAAGCAGCTCAAGCAAGAAGTCAAGCGCCTTCAAGGCCTCGAGCAAACTTGGAAACAGGAGCTGTTTAGGGAGCGCATGGCACGTGAAGAGCTGGTCAGAACGAGCCGCGCCATAGAGGCACGCATGTACGAGAACATGAGGATCCTGAAACTATCCATGGACGACAGGGTCGAGGCTGTGGTGGACAAGACGACTGAATTCAGCGACCAGATCAAAGGCATGCAGGAGCGTCTGGTCATGCTGGACGACGTCAGTATGGACTTGGAGAATAGAGTCGATCGAGTCGAGCATGCTGGAGGAATGTCAAGAGAAGTCACGCCCGGTCCCTCCACACCCAGAGCCCGCACATCAACTCCCAAACCAACACCAGTTCCACCAGTCCCGCTTCTCATGCAAACCCAACCTCACCACTCGATTGGCCAACTTCCCATTCGAACCGACAAAAAGTACCCGTTGTCGTGGAGCGTGCGTGTTATCTTTGTGCTGCGCAAGTCGCAGCGATTCGCCTTTGATCCCGACAGCAATGCTTACAAGCGATGTGCGTCACGCAAATTACAGCAAAATCTAGACTTTCCAACTCAGGACAGTTCGTGCTTCGCGAACCGCATCGACAACGCGTTCAAAGGTGTTTTCCGAGGCCGACCCTGGATGCCATTGACAGGTCACCGCCCAGCTGACGAACCCTTTGGTCGGATGGCTTTGACACTTCTCCCCGCAGACCTCATCCATCGCGATGTATGGGATTACCCGTTCCTCGAGGACCATTGCATCGCACACGACAAGATGCAGGGCGACGTCCTCTACATTACTTTGCAATACGAAGATGTCACCTGGAATGAGATCAGGTTCCTACCAGCTGCCAGCAGCGTTGACGAGTCTTGTTGGAACCACGATGAAGAGCTTGATGGCACAGTCAAGTACAAAAGTCTGGATTCTGAAATCATGTACGATTACCAGGATCCTCCTCCAACATATTCATCTCGAACTCACTCGTTGGCGGACAGGGCGCCTTCCAAGCTGGATGTCCTCGCCGACTCGGCTGCTCTGCTGAGTCCTATTGAGCGCGCACAATCGCAATCGTCAAGCCACTCATCCAGAATGAGTCCCTTGCAGCGCATCTCTACGCAGTCTTCTAGTCACACTAGTGAACCCAGATTCTCTTCAGAGCGAAGCAGTTTGCGAAGCTTCGAGACCGAGACGACTGATGATGAGCACCGCGACAAGAAGCCAAAGTTGAGGTCGAGACCGAGCATGCCCAACATCAACAATGGTCACACGCAACAACCCATGTACGTCTCGGGCCGGTCGAAGCGCAAAATGCCTGTCAGGGAGAAAGGCGTCAAAGAGCCTCTCCACTTCAACGCTAGCAACCTTGCCAAATGGGCGCGACCAAACCTGCTCCATCCTCACTCATCCAAGGGTAAAGAAGCGGCGCACAATCCGTGATATAATCTTTTTTTCATTGGACCTTCATCCTTCTCTCTTTCTGATTTACTTGTCATAGAGGCGTGAAAGAGTAAAAGTCTCATTTTGCCGGATAGGATACCCCTTGGGCGTTTAATGTGCGATTGAGAGGCACTTCATGAGCACGCATTTTCTATTCAGCCTCAGCAGATCGAGGTTCACGCATCATACTGCGGATATGTTTTTCTAAGTCTAGGTCTCTCGTATGGCAAGCATAGACGGCACTGGAGCACAGCAACCTGTTTACAGGAGGTAGACACTTAGCGTATGATAAGACCACACAACAAAGTTTATTCTGGTATCACACCGCTTATTCCAGCATGCTCATATATTCCACAGACTAGCCACCTTTTCGAAGATACAAACTCATGCTTCAGCTTGCGACAGGGAACACGCCTTTGCATATGTCTCCATTCGGAAGGTTCTCGCTTCCACACATGCGCATAATCTATCTGTGGAGAGAGAGAGCCGATACCGCATCATCCGCCATGATGGTGTGCCAGATAACCCCCCCATAGGGACTCCACAGCCAAGACGGTCTGCCCGAAACGATTACCTGCACGGGGCTGTTTACCGGGCAGAATCCGTGCATTGCCAAGGTCGTGATCCATAACAGCTGCGACCTGGTGGGAAAAGAGGAAGATCTCCTCCGTGTGTGCAGTTTCTGGGATTCACCAATCGAGTAAGGCAACGTGACGTATGACGTCTTCGGTAACATGCTTTTTCCATATGCATACCTCCTTCCATCTTCCCACTCGGCACTTGTGATTGCTGGTACGACTCGTATTGATTGCGATGTCGAGCATGATGGCATGCATGGGAATTTCACGCACACACAAGTCGGCCTGGATGCACTGGACGCGGATCGATGTCAGGGGCTGTGCGCAGTATCGGTAGCCAATAATTGCTGACGGCGCGTTATCTTGTGCTATGTCTCTTATCGACAACGGCGGTGTTCTATATGCATGAGCCACACTTGAGCAGCCAAGATAAGCTGGACAAGTATTTTTTTTTGGAGCATCTAACGTAGAACTTGAGGAATGTTCCATAATACTAGTCTGGCGCATGTTGGGATTGTGGCTGTAATGGCAAACGCGATTGTTAGTAACCGATAATGCGGGGAGATGAAAACTAGGCCCGCCATGTGTGGAAGGAGCAATGCTCCAATCCCTGCTCTCACGTTTATTTTCCGATTTCGCGTTGAGACACTAGAAGCTCATTCATCCATCATAGCACACGTTTCGTCTTCACCAAGATAGGGAGGAAGATGCCAAAGAAGTCGTTACGGCTTCAACCGAGCCCACGTTACAGACGGCCATCTCTTATCAGCAGCCTGTCAGGATGTTAGCGTCGATCCTCGCTGTAAGAGGCATACCGGGCCGCTGCTCAGTCGAAGTGAGGATTGGTCGACATGGCGTAGGATACTGACGCGTGCCTGACTGTAACATTGCCGGAGAAATGTTACCTCATCCAACGTGGATCTCACCTGAGGCCCGGATAAGGGCTTGCCCTCCTGCATCGTACTCACTGTGTGCGGAAAATCTCCTAGAACCACTGCCCCGTTCCTCCACTCTTGGAGAAGCATAGATAAGAGTTGAATTTTACAATCTCTGGATTGCCTCTCTTTGATTTCGAGTGTCGTCGCACAACCACGCATATTCGGTAACCTCATTTCGCGGGCACGCCTCGAGGAGTTGCTCTACGTCTACGCCCAGCAAACCACCATGTCGGCCCCCAAGGATCCCGAAATCGCGAAGAATGATTTGGAAGTCACGTCGTCTATCTCATCTTCAAAGAATGCCACCGCACCCATCCCTCGCGCAGGAGAAACCATCCATTTGCCAAACTTTGAACACGAGAAGGCATTGTGCCTAAAGTTTGACTTGCGCATGCTGCCTATGCTCGCAGTCATGTACCTCTTCAATGCTTTGGACAAGGTTTGTAATTGGATTGTCTGAAGTACGTGTACTGACAATCTGCAGGGTAATCTCGGTAATGCGAAAACTGATGGTATGGATAAAGATCTTGGCTTCCACGGAAACCAGTACAACACCATGTTGAGCATCTTTTACGTGCCGTATGTCATCTTCGCACCGCCGATAGGCATGCTCGGGAAGAAGTATGGACCACATCGCGTACTACCGATCATGATGTTCTGTTTCGGGAGTGCGACTTTGTTGGCTGCGAGTGCGAAGAATTGGTCTGGCATGATGGCTCTGAGATGGTTTTTGGGTGTGGACGATTTTCCAGTCATGTGGTGATTCGATGTGGAAAGCTAACGAAAATCAGGCATGGCGGAGTCTGCCTTCTTTCCTCTGGTGATCTACTACCTGACGACCTTCTACCGTAGAGGCGAGCTTGCACGACGACTGGCATTATTCTACGCTGCGTCAAACATTGCGAACGCATTCTCTGGTTTGCTGGCTTTTGGCGTGTTCCACATCCAATCCAGGCTTGACTCTTGGCGATATCTGTTCATCATCGAGGGGTCTCTAACCATTTTATGTAAGTATTGCTGTAAGCTGTAGATGGCATCGCTTCCTAACAAAAATTCAGTCAGCTTTTTTGCTTACTGGTACCTACCCAAGAATGGTTACGAGGCTAAGTTCCTGACCGAAGACGAGAAGAGGCTCGCACACACCCGACTTCAGATTGATTCGTCATCCGTAGTGGGCGAAGCCTTCAACCTTCGGAAAGCCTTGGGTATCTTCGCTGTGCCTTCTACGTACGGCTTCCTGGCTATCGAAATCTGCCTTGGCGTTCCTCTACAATCTGTATCGCTCTTCCTCCCCCAGATTGTTCAACGACTCGGCTACAACAAGATCAAGACCAACTTGTACACAGTTGCACCGAATATTGTAGGCGCTGTCGTGCTGCTTATCCTGGCATTCGCATCCGATTACTCCCGTCTACGATTCCCATTCATCGTCCTTGGTTTCCTATTGACATTCACCGGCTTCATCATATTTGCCACGATAGACGTAGCACATTCCATCCAGGTCGCATACTTTGCCTGCTTCATGATGACATGGGGCACATCTGCACCATCTGTCTTGCTGTCGACATGGTACAACAACAATGTCGCAGACGAGAATAAGCGCGTCACTCTGACATCCGTGGGTGTGCCCCTTGCCAATCTCATGGGTGTGGTGAGCTCGAACATTTTCCGTCCGCAGGACGAACCGAAGTATATCCCTGCGCTTATCACGACAGCGGCTTTTGGGGCTACTGGAGCATTAGCTGCGTTGTTACTGGGTATCTACATGACGGTTGACAACAAGAGAAGAAACGCAAAGCAGGGTGTCAACCTGAGCGCGAGGGATGTGAGCACGGAGAAGCTGAAGGATGGCCCCAATAACCCCGAGTTTAGGTGGTTTCTGTAAAGCCGGTGTTAGCTGCGCAAGGTCACGGACAAGAATCATTTGAAGTGTTGCAGCATGCTAGATGCGTGGAATTGATGGTCATGTGCGATGGTCATTCAGTAGCTGAATGCAGAGTCGTAGTTCACCAGCCTGCAAATGGGGTTTCATCGAGGAGGAGGGGCTCCGCATGTTCTATGTGCAATGTGAAGTCGTTGTCGAGCCTGGTCTTGACTGCAGCTGTGGTATTTATCGTGAAGTGCTTAAGCTGAGCATAGTCGGTTGCATCGATAGATGGGAACCACCTGGGCGCGAACATCCGAGGCGCGCTAAGATCGGCGACAGGGGTCTTATCGCCGGATCAGCGTCACCCAGCCTCACTCCAGTCACGAGCACCAAGAGTCACAGCTTGAAGCTGCCTAGCACCGTTGCAAGCTGTCACGCTCCCAGTGTCGCTCCAACCGTACTTCATCTCTCGTCCTGAGAGCTCCATTCTTCGATTCATCACTCTTCAGTCGCTCGGGCACCTCAAGCCATCCCATCTAAGCTCCGACGGAGCTCCAAACACACTTGTCATGGCGGTCAAAGCCGCGGTGCCGTTCCTGGTGGCCATGATGCTGCTCACGGGCGTCTGCAACACACTGCTGACCAAGTACCAAGTAGGCACGCCCTTGAGCCCCAGACCGAAACTTAAGCTAACGGCAGCACCTAGGACATGCAATGTGTGAACAACTGCGACGCGCCCAACTCCAAATACCGCGACCACTTCGAGCAGCCCGTGCTCCAGACGCTCCAAATGTTCATCGGCGAGATGGGCTGTTGGCTCGTCATTGGCGCCTTTTCGCTTTACCAAAACTATGCCAGCCGCCGTGCGGGCTATGAAGCTATCACAGACCATGACGGCGCTGCGACACCGGCGCTGTCAGACGATAGCGAGACTGCGCCGATTGCGAATCCGCTGAGACCCGTGCATCCCGATGATGAAGGCAGGATTCCCCTACAGGGTCGGAGCATACTGCTGTTAGCGCTGCCGGCATGTTGTGACATTGCAGGCACGACGCTCATGAACGTCGGACTGCTGTTTGTAGCTGCCAGTATCTACCAGATGACTAGAGGCGCGCTGGTGCTCTTCGTCGGACTGTTCAGTGTCTGGTTCTTGAAGCGCCACCTTGGACTCTACAAGTGGTTCTCGCTCTTCGTGGTTGTGTTTGGTGTTGCCGTCGTTGGCCTGGCGGGCGCCATCACTCGGGATGACAAGGCGACCCCGTCTCACCAGGCTATTCACGACACGGCGTCTGGGTCAGCGGATGCCCAAAAGCAAAAGGAAGCGCTATCACAAGCAGCCATGACAATCATTGGTGTGCTTCTCATCGCAGGCGCGCAGATCTTCACTGCCACCCAGTTCGTTCTCGAGGAGCGCATCATGGAGAAGTACGCCATGGAGCCGATCAAAGTCGTTGGCTGGGAGGGTCTATTTGGATTCCTTGTTACACTGATTGGCATGATTGTCCTGCACTTTGCAATTGGCACGGGGTACTTCAACGCACGGGAGGGCCTCTACCAGATGACGCATTCTCGCGCCATTGCTGTGTCTTCAGTTCTGATCATGATCAGTATCGGGTGAGCACACCCATGTCCTTTTCACTATGCTCGTCAACTAACACGTCGCAGTGGCTTCAACTTCTTCGGTCTCTCCGTCACGCGCACTGTCTCGGCTACATCGCGCTCAACGATCGATACCTGCCGTACACTCTTCATTTGGGTCGTGTCGCTCGGTCTGGGATGGGAGACGTTCAAGTGGCTCCAAGTCCTCGGTTTCGCGCTGCTGGTATACGGCACGTTCCTGTTCAACGACTTGATCAGGCCACCTCTCAAGTCGTGCGTGGAGAGGAGGCCCGAGCCTCTCTTGCCGGAGGACCCGATGGAGCACCACTGATGGTGAGAGGTCCGTAGCGGGAGTAGTGTTTGTACATACGCATTGCCGATGGAGTTTGGCTCGATAGCAGCATAACTGCGTCGTTGAGCTTGCAAGTACCACACAATATGATTCCAAGACTCGTTGAGCTTGCAAGAACCACACAGCGTGGTTACAAGACCCACCGTGCCACTTGCTGAAGCCACCCAGTCTGCTGTAGTAGTGTTATCGATACCATAGTGGGTTGTGGCGCTAGCGTGGCTTGTGAGTGGCCCGTGTCCCGCCCACGGATGGCTAAGCGAGGAAGGCACCATTGATTTTGATTCTCGCGACAACTTGACGACTACGACAACACGGAACCCGACTCTCTGAACACCACCGCGGAAGTTCAGACGCCAATTCCACAGTCCGACACAATGGCCACTACCCAGGGAGCTATGTGAGTTTGCCTGACAACCACCTGCATCGCCGTGCAACAATACTGACCACATACAGTTCCAAGAGGAGGAAGTTCGTTGCTGGTACGATATACCCAATTCCGCATTGAGGGAAAAGAGGAGAGCGTCTGGTCGACTCCATGTCTGTAGGGTCGTGTCCTCGACACAGGCCCTGCAGACTTGTGGGGGACACCACAGATAACGCAGAATATTGCGCACACGGAACTTGGCTGACATAACCCCCACAGACGGTGTCTTCTATGCTGAGTTGAACGAGTTCTTCCAGCGCGAGCTGGCCGAGGAGGGTTACTCCGGCGTCGAGGTCCGCGTCACTCCTACCGTCACCGACATCATCATCCGCGCCACCCACACACAAGAGGTCCTCGGAGAGCAGGGTCGCCGCATCCGTGAGCTCACCTCGCTCATCCAGAAGCGCTTCAAGTTCCCCGAGAACTCTGTCTCGCTTTACGCCGCCAAGGTCCAGAACCGTGGTCTCTCTGCAGTCGCCCAGTGCGAGTCCCTCCGATACAAGCTTCTCAATGGTTTGGCCGTCCGAAGGGCCTGCTACGGTGTCCTGAGGTTCATCATGGAGTCTGGCGCCAAGGGTTGCGAAGTCGTTGTTTCCGGAAAGCTCAGGGCCGCACGTGCCAAGAGCATGAAGTTCACTGTACGCACAAACCGCTCGTCTAGGCCCGACTTGCCATACTGACTTTGCACAGGACGGTTTCATGATTCACTCCGGCCAACCTGCTAAGGACTTCATCGACGAGGCCACCCGCCACGTCTTGCTCCGCCAGGGTGTGCTCGGAATCAAGGTCAAGATTATGCGCGGCTCAGACCCCGAGGGCAAGGCCGGCCCATCCAAGACTCTCCCCGACTCCGTCACCATCATCGAGCCCAAGGAGGAGCAGCCCGTTGTGCAGCCCATGTCCCAGGACTACGGCGCCAAGGCTATCGCCGCCCAGCAGGCAGCGGAACAGGCCAGGCAGGCCGAGCAGGGTGAGGGCGAGGCCCCAGCAGAGGGTGGCGAGGGCTACTCTGAGGAGCAGTAGATGGATACCAAGCCGCGGGGCGTATGAGATTACGAAAAGGCATTTAGCGGAAGGTTACGATCACACTCATCTTCCTTTGCACATTCGGGACGGACTAGGCATGCTTTTGATCCGGGAGGTTATGGAGTCTTGTGCTTAAGTGCTATGTACTCTTTCAAACAATCCAAACATCAGCGGATGGCTCGACCAACCAATTCAGTGCATACTCGCCTTCGAATTCGAATTCTATCGCGCTCATGTCTGACTACTAACATCACTCGTGGAGCTTTCCCTTTTTGTTCTGTTTGTCATCAAGTACGCTTTTGGCATCGAGCGTTCTTCACTACGAACGTTCCTGGCTTCCCTTGCTTCTATTTTGCTCCGCGCACTCCCGACTTCTTCCTTGACAGCCTGCGCAGATCCTCCGCCACCGTCGCCAAAGTGCAATTCATGACGGGAATACAACCATGATATACCCGGCACCAAACACACCCATACAGGTACCACGGGTACCCCACACGCAGACTGAGCTAGACCTGAGCTACTATATGGCCGAAACCCCTTCAACGAACATTCCACCAATGACACGATCTGCCATGCGGCAAATGTACTCCATTTTGGCTTTGCACCCGACCATCGTACGTCGACATGCCCTGCAATTTGGAGACTGTGTGATGCCTAGGCTTTGTGCTCAAAGTTCGACTATATAGATCTGTTTCTTAGTCAATAAGTCGTCCCACCAGCGCCAACAAAACAAGTCTCCCACCAGCGCGACGAAAACGATGCGTCTCCCGTCCCTCCTCATCCTTGCCGCCACGGCTCTCGCTGCTCTCCCCTCCAAAGGTGTAGACTGGTCCTCTCTACTCATCGAAGAAAAAGCTGGTAAGACGTATAAGAATTCCGCCGGCCAAACGCAGCCCCTCGAAACAATCCTCAAATCCAGTGGAGTAAATACCGTGCGCCAACGCATCTGGGTTAATCCGAGCGATGGCAACTACAACCTCGACTACAACATCAAACTCGCCAAGCGCGCGAAAGCAGCGGGCTTAAAAATCTACCTCGATTTCCATTATAGCGATAATTGGGCGGATCCTGGAAAACAGGTCGTTCCTGCTGCGTGGAAGAGTTTGTCGAAAGATGCGCTCGTCAAGCAGGTCTACGACTACACGAAGAACGTCATCAACACCTTTGCCACCAATGGCTTGGGCTTGGACATAGTCAGCATCGGCAACGAGATCACGCCCGGGCTTTTATTTCCTGTTGGGAAGCTTGGGTCAGGTGAGGGTGCAGCAAATGTAGCCGCGCTGCTCAAAAGTGCGAGCAGGGCAATCAAGGAAAGCAACATGTCACCGAAACCACAAATCATGATTCATTTGGACAATGGATGGAAATGGGACACGCAGAAGTGGTGGTATGATACCATCCTGGCTGCAGGGCTTTCCTCTTCGGATTTCGACATACAGGGCATATCGTACTATCCCTTCTACAATGCCGCGGCGACATTGTCGGCATTGTCGAGCTCGATGAACAACATGGCTAGTAGATATGGGAAACAGGTCATGGTCGTAGAAACCAACTGGCCTTCGTATTGTCCCAACCCTTCCACAAGTTTCCCTTCGGACACGACCAGCATACCTATTAGTGTGGATGGGCAAACGCAGTGGATGAAGGAGTTGGCGAAGCGCGTTGTCGCAGTACCGAATGGTAAAGGGACTGGACTGTTCTACTGGGAGCCTGCGTGGATCGACAATGCGCCACTTGGCAGTAGCTGTGGCTGGAACTTGATGGTGGGAGATGATGGCAAAGTCATGAGTAGTCTCGCTGTGTTTGGAAGTATTTGAGTCGAGGAGTCAGTGGTATTTGTCGCTATAGAGAGACTATTGGTCAAAGTTCTTGATGTCGGGCATCATACCCAGGCCTTTGCCGCGAGTGTCGGTGGCTTTGCCGCCGTCGTCCAAGAACTCCATGACACCTCCTGCGCTCCTCTCCTTGACGTGCTTACGGAGCAGGCTCAAAATCTCGCTGCCCTTCCATCGCTGCGGTACAGGTCGGTATGCGGGCTTGAAGGTGCCTACAGTCTGTGCCCATTCACCAGTTGCAGGCTCACGCGCCCTGACGTCCTTCTCTGGCGCCTTGCCCTGTGCAGTCGGGGTAGCCGCGTCAGGCCCAGCACCTTCAGCATACTCACTAGATGTCAATGAAGGCTGTTGTGTCGCCCAGTAGTAAATGTCCCAATCATTCTCATCGAGAAAAAGGTCGTATTGCTGAAGGAGAGGCGGAGGCATGGTAGCAAGATGGGCGTCGGCAAAGGTGCTGAGAAGGAGATCACTTTCTAGTGTTCCGCGCTTCCGGCTTTGGTCTGTATCGTCGTCAGTCTCGCGATTAACAAATGTGATGTATTTAAGAAAACTGCAAGGGCTGTTGTGCAAGGGCAAGCAACGAACATAATAACCTCGCTCGCATCGTGTTCGGGTCTTCTCCCGTTCTACGAATTGGCTCCACCTTGAATTTGGCGCCCTCCATCTCGCCCACACCCAGCTCTGAGTTGGCGTCACTCACTTTGTCGGCGCTCTGCGTACCGCCAGTCATGCGCTCAGTATTTTCTGGCACAGAGTCCTTGGGCGTGAACTTGGGGTCCACATTGGTGACGAGCTCAGGCGGCGCATTGTCGCGGCCAACTGATGGCATCTCATTGGCGATGGTAGACGTTGTGTTGGTCATGTGAGGGTTCAGCGGCTTCTCAACTTGGTAGCGACGGTACGTTTCCGAAGTGTCGTTTGTGCGCTTGTTGAGGGCATCGAACTCATTGCTGCGGGCGGCGGGGGTGCTGAAGCCACGGTAGGTCAGGCGAGGTGTGACAAAGAGAGCCCGTGATGAGCGTGCTGCTAGGCGTGTGGTTGCCATTATGGGTTTGAGGACTGTGTTGCGCCGTGGGGACAAGCAATTGATGAAGATATGAAAAGTAGAGTTCGCGATGCCGAACGATGTACCACGTCATAGCTTCTCGCTTAGTAACCATGACTTCCTCCTCGCGATCGGCTATCGTAGTCCATCCATTCTGACATGTCTCTAATGCCGAAGAAGACATGTTCTTACCCTTTCTTGCTGAGTACTGCCCGTTCTGGCGAACCAGTAAAGAATGTTTTATTTTGTCATTTCATTTGCCCTCGAACTGTGACAGCGGTCTTGAGGGTGGTCGTATACCTCTAACTTGGTGTACGGTTTGATAGTAAGGTACATTTGTGCTGTCAAACTCTGTCATGAGCTCCCCGAAGACGGTCCGATGGCCATATGGCTATGTCTCCGTCATTGTCTGGTTCAGATTGATGGACTTTGGCAAATAGAATCCGTAACTGAAGTTTGAAGGAGCATAATTTGTAGCTTACTACGGAGAAATCAGCCTGTGTCCCTATTCTGGAGCGATCAACACGTGGGCCATATACATGAAAGAGGCCACAACCTGCCGATTGACTGCAAGTGAGCATGGCTTGGTGGCCCGAGTGCCCATGCGCCCGAGCCTAAGTCATAATTATGATATAGTTTGGCTATTTGGATCGTTAATCTTGTCATGAATTGTGAGTGACCTAGTGGCTAGTATAGGTTTGGTGTACGTGGTCGCCATGTTGAAGTTTCCACGTTATTACATTATGCTACAAACATCTGAAAGATGCAGATACGCCTGTCCCAGACTAGTGTGCCACCTCTGAATATCGAGGTAAGAGCTACCGTACGCCGAAGTATGCTAAGATTCGAAAGAAGTAGCCCGACCGAATCCCTAAAACACCAGCAGGATACCGAACTGATCCTGGAATGCATTCGTAACCTTCTTTCCATTACTCCTCCATCTTGTCCCCATCCTGAGCCTGACCCTTATTCATGATCATGGCACGGAAATCCGCATTGCTTTTCGCCTCACCGTTCGTGGTTGTAGCATTCTTGGGAATCGAAGGTCGACCAACGCTGATACCAGACTTTCCACGACCTCGACCGCCTGCGGAGCGTCCACGAACGGTAGGTCTGTTGATGCGGCTGGGCTGTACGAAACTATTGCTTGCTTTCCACTCGCTCTTTTGAGACCTGAGATCCTTGACCGTACCAACGCGAAGTTTACGTCCCTCAAAGTCTTGGCCTTGGAGTGCGATTTCTGCCTTACCGGCTCCTTCAACCGTGTTGAATTCAACAATAGCTCCTCCGTGTTTTGGCTCGAGCGTGATCTTTCTGAACCCGAATGGCTCCACGAGGGGCTTGATGCGCACGTCAGGAACGGTGTCAGGTATGTTGAGGAAGGCGATAGATCGAGATCCGATCGTTCCCTCTGGTTTAGACGTAGCGTCTTGGGTAGCCTCCGTCTTGCCTGGAGTAGCTTCGCGCACGTCCGAATCAGCTTCCAGTGTAGACCTTGTCTTTGGTTTGCTTTCAGCACGATCGACGGCTATCTCTACGTGCAGGTCCAAGCCCCAGAAATTCTTGCCGTTCATTTCCGCGACCGCGGCATCCGCACTCTCCTTGGTCTTGAAGTTAACGAAACAGTAACCTCTGTTGTTACCGTGACCCTTGAGCGGCAGCTTGATTCTCTCAATGGTGCCGAACCGACTGAAAGCATCATTGATCTCGCGCTCCTTGACTTTAAAGTTGAGGTGCCATACGTACACCTCTCGTCCCTCAGTGATGGCACTCTCACGCTTCTTCTTGGCTTTGGGGTCGGAGATCTTGGCTATCAACTTAAGGCTTTCAACATCGGTACCATCGAGCTGCGTAGCTGCAACGGCGTTCTCGGCGTTGTCGAATTGAACGTAACAAAATCTGCGATGCGTGTCGAACTTCAAGGACGGGAACCGAACACCGATAACCTCGCCAAAGGGAGCGAACAAGTTGCGCAGGTAAGCTTCGTCGGCATGTGCCGGATAGTTTGTGACGTAGAGTGTCGTGCTTTGGCCTCGTTCAATGGAAATTTCGTGTCCGTGGAAACCCTTGGCCTCCTTTGTCAAAGCATACTCAGCCTCGTCAGGGGACTCAAATTCCACAACAGCCGTCAAGGCGCCATGCTCTTCTTTCATTACCAGATTACGGACAGTGCCAACTTCTGTGAAGAACTGCCTGATCTTGGTTTGCGTCGTGTCAGCGGGTAGTTTGCGCACAATGATGGTCGTATGCTCGCGATCTCGCTTTTGGCCAGACGACTGGGCTTCGGAAGGAGCTTCACTAGTATCCCTAGGTTCACCGTTCACAACAGCGCCCGACGTTTCCAAGGCACTCGACATCTTGCTCTTTTTGGTGGTAACAACCTCCTCCTGACTCGTTCCATCGCGCTTCCGCTTCGCCGAACTTTCCGCAAGCTCGCTCGGAGGAGTCGCTTGTTGTGAGGCTATAGCTGCTGCGGATGCTTGTTCCTTCTCTCTTCGGATTGATATAGTCCGATCAGCGCGTCGCCGCTCAATTGCCGCACTTCGAACCTTGATGACCGACTCATGTTGTTCACAATGAGTGATATACATCTCAACAAGGTGTTCTGGAAGGTCGAGTGTCGTGAGCCGTTCCATTCCCCGCTCCAGAACCGCAGTAGCTTGCGATGGAGTAAGAAGCTGTTGGCCAGCGTTTGCCTTGTTGCGAGTAGCGTGTTGTGACCAAAAGACCATCTCGAAGATATACCACCGATACCAGAAGTCATATGAGTCACCTTGTTTTGCAGCAAGTGATTCCAATATTTGACGTGCCTCATCGATATTGCCTCGTTGCAGCCAAAATTTCATATGAATGCGCTCAAGCCGCCACTTGGGATCAGACCAGTCTCGGCCGTGTTTCTTAATCCCAACTTCTCTCACAAACTCCAAGGCGGAACGAATACCAACTTCGGCGATGTCGACATCATCTTCCGTCGCTCGAGGGTCATCGAAAGCTCTCCGCCGGAGGTACCCACACCAGGCGGTTTGCACCTTGATCAGCTCTTCCAAGTCGGCATGCTCGAGGAGACCAGATCCAGTGGCTGTGTGCTTCACATGCTCAAGGTCCTCGAAAGCCTTGTTCTCCGCTTCAAGTGTTAGAATACGATGCGACCACAGTGCGCCAGACCACGGACAGTGCCTTGTAGCACGCTCGAGCACGTTGAGTAGATCAACAGATCGATCTTGTTGCCAGATGAGGAATTCGACGTGATCTTCCCACAGTGAAGGGTCTACGGGGAAGCGCAAGGTCGCTCGCTCGTAGAGGGCATTGACAAGATGAAAGCTGTACACGCCCATGGTCTTCTTCTCCCATTTGAGATAGCGTGTGATTGCGTGGTACTCCGCATCTTGATCGCCTGCCTGAATTGCTTGTAGGACCTTGAATTCATACTCTTCACGGTTGGCGTACTGCTGCTTGATGTGCGTGTTCTTTTGCAGAGCTTGCTCCATAAGCTGCTCGTAATGATCCTTATAGTATCGTGTGTTGAAAGACGAGTATCTCGAGAAGGTGTTTGACCATGTCGCATGGGGTTGAGCGAGACGTTCTGTGTAGATTCCGGCCACATGAGCGGCCTTCTCTTGACTGAACCCACCACGCTCTAGATCTTCTTCGAGCACTTGCAGATAGCGATCCCACACCAGGTTGCTTTCCTGGAGGTTGTATTTGACCCTGTCGGCTCCTTCCTGAAGCGCTTCAAGTACTAATTGTGGCTTGAAGAGTTCGCGGCCGATCAGCCGGTCTTCTTCCGACCAATGCTCTGGTGGATCCTGCTCCCAGGAGCAAGCCACAAGATAACTTGTATACTCACCATAGGCGGCCCAGAGCTTTGCACTGTAGGGTTCTTCGTGAGTTGCTTGCTTGTGGTACTCCAAAACGCCCATGCGATCTTCAGCATTCTGCGCTAGTGTCTTTTCGTCGTTCAGTCGGTAATGCCACAGAGTCTCGCCAAGTGGGTATTTCTCAGACATGGACTTGTACGCATCCCGCAAGGTATGAATCAACTCGTATGCGTGCGGGCCAGATTCGAAAGTGGAAAGGTGGTTCTGGAAGCCTTGGTGGAGGGTGGTGACGAGAGATAGATGGCTGTAGTAGTCGAATGGATTCTCCATCAGCGTCTGGTCCAACTGGATCAGCCAATCGATGTGCTGTTGATCTAGAGACCTCGTAACGAAAGTGCGCGGCCGTGGCGAGGATTCTGACATGATGCTGGCCACCGACTCGCCGGAAAGGTGCTGTCCGAGATGTTGTAGTCTGCAAAGATAAAGTCAGCGGTGGTGGGGAAACGTGTTTGCGCAAGAACGCCAAGGCTAGCAAACAGGCAGTCGCGACCCGTGAACGCGAGTGAGCGCAACTCTGAACGTGCCCCGCGAAAATCGGCTGTAGCACAACACAAGAGCTGCATGGGAGTGGATAGGCAGATTGGCAAAACTTACGTCACTGGCCGCTGGTGAGCTACTGGGGTCTGTCGAGCAGCCTGCTGTTGCTGCATGCTAGCAAGATCTGGAAATGATTAGTTATTGGTTTGTGGCCTCACATGCCATATAGCCTCTATCTTGTGCAAATACAGATACACGCGCGGCGGGCAACTGCACAGCACACGATGTGCATGTCCTGTCTCGATGACTGCTGTGGCTATAAAAGAGAGCGGGTACCTACCTGCCAACGTGTCCATGCCCGGCGTCGAGGCCTGTCTAAACATTGGGTGCGGAGGGGTCATGCGCGCATCGTGAGGCGACGCAAGAGGCTGTGGGGTGCTCATGGCGCTGTGCATAGCTCTTGCGCCGTTCGCGATGTGCGCAAAGCCTGGAGAGGGTATCTGCTGGAGCGTGGCGTGTGGTTGCGGCGAGGAGGTGATCTGCTGACTGAGACCTGAAGGGGTTCGCGACGGCATTTGGCGTGCTACGCGCTTCCTCGGCGAGTGCAGCACTGACGGCGACGGGAGGGCTGGTGGCGGTTGTGGAGTGGGAGTGCCTGCAGGCGAGTCGCTCGGCGACAGCAACGAGTTGATGTCCATGGTGACGACGCGATGTTTTATTGCCCGCTCTGGTTCACCAAAATGTGACGCGCGACTGGACTTTTGTGTCGTATACGAACATTCGAGGTAGTGTGCACTATCCCGGACGCAGGCGCAAACTACAGTCTTCAAGGTTTCAATGTCCGTGTAACGAAAGGCATGGGACGAAGGGGTAGCAAACGGGACGCTACTGCAAAGGAGCGTCGGAGTCGCTAATCGGACCAGAAGGAGGGTGAATGGACAGGGTTGGTATGCGACCGTTGGTGGTGGTGGAGGAGCACTGTAGCTTGGGTTCTAGAAGAAAGTTCACGAGCAGACAAGCTTGGGCCCGAAGCTAATCAAGTAATGACATCGAAGCTCACAGCCGGAACGCCTTGTTGCGGTGTGCCGACAGATGGCACGAGAAAACAGGGCGCAGACTGCAGTGAAGACAAGGAGATGAGGCGCAAGAACATGAGTTCGGCGGGCTGTGTGGCTGGACTACGCTACTTAGGAAAGACTTTGCTGCGCATGTTTCGCGGAGAGCTGATCGTTGATCGTTGCCTCTCTGCAAGAGGACTGGACTCAGCCCGAAGATCGTCACGTGCCTACAAGCGGCCTGGGATGCCGAACTAAGCTCAGAATTTCGGAGACTTCGCGAAACCCGAAAAGCCATCAGCACCACACAACCGGGTCTTGGCTATCGACATGAGCGCCCGAATACCCTCAAGGCGGCTGGGGCACTCAGGTACGATACAGCACACCCCCCCATTTCCCATGGCAGGCTGTTGTATACACGGCAATTCCAGTACACATGTCGCCTACGCCCTCCAACACCGCCGAGCAGAACTCAATAGCGACACTGTAGACTGACTCGAACAGCCTCTGCCATCTTTCAGCCTCGATCCACACGATGGGTGCCAACTATCGTTGTTGCCGCCACCGCGCGACGAAACATCTCGAATCCTTTCAAATCCAAGGCCAATGACTCGGGGGAAGACTTGTCGAATCCGCTCTTAGAAACATATCTCAAGCGGAGGGAGATTGAGGAGGGGGCTGCAAAGGGTGGGAGGGACAAGACGCCTGCAAGGCCGCAATTGCGCGAGGGAGGCATGAATGAGGACCCAGATTCGCTGTTCCGTCCTGAACGCGAGATTCCCGGTTGGAGCCCCGCGCTCCCACAAGAGACGCAAGCAAAACTCAAGGCCGAGGCCGAGGCCCGAAGGGCCGCTACACAAGCCGACAATGAGAGGAAACTCTCAGAGCTGAACATTGACCCCGACCCACAAGCACGACGGCGCCTTGAACGCGAACTCGTGATTCGACGTGTCAAGCGCCATGGCCGTCTCACAAAAGCCGACAACATCGCCCGCACGGAGCGTCAGAGTGTGTTCAAGTCGCAAGCTCTGCCGACTTCAACGAAGAAGCTCCAGAAAGTGGTCAACCAGATTGCTGGCAAGACTGTGTCAGAAGCGCTCGTGCAACTCCGCTTCTCAAAGAAGCGCATCGCCCGCGATGTCATCAAGGGTCTCGAGATCGCACAGAATGAGGCTATTGTAGGCCGCGGAATGGGTCTTGGAGACGGCAAACGCGCAACGCAGAGGTGGGAGAAGCAGAGGGGGTTACCGTCTGCAGGCGACAAGTCCACATTGACTACCCAGAACACGAAACAAGCACCGATACGCCGAGGTGTGATTGAGATGAAGGATGGAAGCAAGAAGATGATCACGGATCCGTCGGAAATCTACATTGACCAGGCATGGGTGGGCAAGGGCGAGATGTGGAAGAGTCCCGAGTTCAGGGCTAGAGGAATGGTCAACACACTGCGGCATAGGACGACGAGTAAGTCCATCGCTCTTTTTGACATTACACACATGTTTGCTTACATTGGTCAGGTTTCACTGTCCTTCTAAAGGAAGAGAAGACGCGTATGCGTATCTCAGACGAGATTAAGAAGAAGCGCGACAAGCGAAAGTTGTGGACAGCCCTATCTGATCGACCAGTTATCGCACAACGACAGTACTGCTTATGGTAGATTGTAAGATTGGCTATGTAGCATATGCATAGCATTGCAGTCAAGCATATGGCTGGAGGAGAGCTAGATTTGTACAATATGCCATTCATCCCATTCAAGCACCCGTGAGAATTATCTGGTCATTTGCACGACTTTAGGATACAAATCACTTTTGGAAGAATTTCCCCAACATATAATTGTCGGTGATAGCTGATAGCCAGTTCATTTCAACAATAACGCCGTCGCTATGCAAACCCAAGCAACACTGTACAGACTTACGCCTCGACAACTTCCTCGATGCCGACACTTGCTGTAAGCATATCTACCATACCCTGTACACTCCATGCACTTTGACTTGCATCTACGGCGACCTTGACCCGATTCATTAGTGCTGAAACAAGTTGATCAATCTCCTCGCTTCGACCCAGCTGATCGGCGTAGAGGTCGAGTACGACAAGAGCAACATCCGTGGTCAGCTGCGTGATGCGGTAGTCGGAAATATTCTTGATGATCCAGCGCAAGATGGGTTGGAGCGTGACTTCGTCCCTGTTCATCAAGGCAGTCCGAAGCGCAGAGCGGTGACGTAGTGCGGTGAGGAGAGAGAGGTGTTGGTCGCGTGCGTTGTGGTCCTACGTTGATTAGCCCGGCTTCCAACGTGAAGCTATGTCGGAGCATACCTTGACTTCGAAGACTAAATCCAAAGCCTTTGCATACTGGGCCGCCCTTAACGCATGCGCCCATGCTGTTCCCTTTGTAATCTTTCCCCTCGCATTTCCCTCAATGACAATGTCCGCGCTTTCGCCGGTGTAGTCTTTGCCACGAAGTCGCTTCTCCCAGCCCGCGCCGCGCTTTCGCTTCTTACCGCGGTCGTACTCTTCAATCTTGCCCTCCATCAAGGCCTTCATCTCCTTCTCGCGTTCGCGTGCTTGGGCCTTTTGTTCGCCCGAAAGATGAGTTTTGAGTGATAAGAGACCCGATTGCATACCGACAGCAATGTGCTTGTCTTCATTTTGGCTGGGAATGACGCTGAGGGAGAGAATGGGAGACGGGTATTTGAGGCCTCCCACGACGTTCCAGCCTGTGGTCTCAAACACCTTGACGTGCCCGTCGAGCGCGCCGGAGAGGAGGCGTTCGCCGTTGTTGGCAAGGGTCAGGGCGGTGACGGTCTTCTGGTGGTTGCGCAGCATGTGGATTGGCTTTGCGGCAATGAGGTCAAGGACACTGATGGCATTGTCGCTGGAGGCGAGAACGGCGGTACCGGAAGGCATGGGCAAGACGGCCTCGATAGGGGCGGCGTGCTTGAAGACCATGACTGCCTTGCCGCCTGCTCTCGAGTCCCAGAGGCGCACCGTCTGATCATAACTACCTGAGACCAGCAGTCCGCTCTGCGCCGGCATGAAGGCACCGCAGCGCACATAGTCCTGATGGCCGTCGAATTTCGTCATGCTCTTGTCACTCGGCAGATCCCATAGCCGCACTGTCCTGTCGTCGGAACAGCTCATGAGGTTGGTGAGCTCGGTCGGATGCCATTGCGTCACCCACACAGGCTGCTTGTGCTCTTTCCATGTTTTCAAAATGGCCCTGCTCTTCACGTCAAAGGCCTGTATGGCACCGCTTTCGCCTCCTGCGACCAATATGCGGCCATCGCGCCGTATGTTACCCGAGTGCGCAATGTCATCGACACCGAACCGCGAGATGGTCTTTACCACTTTTCTCGTTTTGGACGAGAAAATTTGCACGCGCGATCCTGTGGTGACGGCGAAGAGGTCTTGCGCCGCGGTTTGCAGGCTCGAGGGCGGAGGAGGCGGTATCGAGATGTGGGTGACAGGCGACGAGTGCTGCGACGGGTCGAGTCGCAATTCCGACGCGTACGAATTCCAGTATTTTTGCTCCGAGGTCAGTGTCGAGGGGCCTTTTGGCAGCTTGAGCGGCTGCAGCAGTTGAACCTCGGCCGCCATGTTCGCGTTTGGGTGTCTGGAAGCGTGCTGGCACTTTGAAGCTCTCTCGTTCACGATGCAACTTTTTTGGTGGAGACTTTCTGCAAAGTGGGGCCAATCATTGCCTAGCGGCAACCCGGACTTGAAGGCCCCAAGCTGCTGTGCTGGCTAAGGTAACTATACGTCCACAGACACATTGCACAGTACTCTTCACGCTGTCGCTGTCGCTGTCGCTGTCGAATTATATCCAGCCGCCGTTTGCCCTGCTACATTCGACGTTCATGCTGAGCGCAATTGACCATATCGAGTGGCGCTGCCCAGTGTCTTGTCGCAGAGGGCTCCACGCTGCAGGACGGCTCGTTGCCTGACGATCATGCGCACCTTCTTCGTCTTGGGAACAGCCGCATCATAGCTCACCTTTGATCTGATCAACCATGAGCCAACCGCCCAACGACTTGCACTACACCTCGCTACTGTTGTTCTACAAGCCCGAAACTCGCGCTCTACATTGTCCTTGATCGATCTTGTCGCGCCGATTCAAGCCCCAGTGCACGGATGGGGACACGGCAATCATGGCCTCCCACGCGTTTGATGACTTGGATGCGTTCTTCGATTTTGATCAGTTGGAGCATGACCATGGAATTCGCACTGTGACTACACCTTGCCAACAACATGATGACCCCTCTGTTCATCCAGGCCAGGTCCTGTCTATGGATTGGGTTGCGGATGCGCCCCATGTTCTAGCGTCACCTGACTTCCATACGCACAATTTCATCCAAAAGGCCAGCTATCCTCAGACTTGTTCGTACGAAATCAGACATGATGGAGATGCTGGCACGTATCCCCTTCCGCGCCCAGACTATGAAGACGCGTCTGCTAGTCAGGACGCCACATCTGATCAAAACCCTCGCCCGTATATCGCGCCTTCATCATCATCTCAGATGCACTCACCCGGGCTCGGGAGCCCAGGCCGGGACATCGCTGCTGATTTGCATGACGAAAAGGACCTTGTTCTACATCCGACGCCAACAGCTATACCGCTCCGGCAAGCTTCAACCGCCAGTTGGAAGCCTGCATCAGCCAAGCGCAAAGGGGCCCAGAGCCGCATCCCTTTGGAGGCTAGACAAATTCTTGAGGACGAATTCGCTGCGAATCCTTATCCATGTTCGTGGGAGATTGACATCATTGCCCACCAAGCCAACCTCGACGTGAAGAAAGTTCGTAATTGGTTCAACAACACGAGAGCGAGAAAGAAGGGTGGTGGTGAGTTGACTTTGACGTTTCCAATCCCATAATCTTACTGACATTTCATCAGATGTTGACACACTTCAGCAAGAGCATGTCGATGCAGTCGGGTGCTTGTTGGGAGCAAGGCTATCCAGAGACAGCCTGGGTGCACTCGAACAACAAGGCGCCGAAGACGTTCAGCCACCTCAGCCGTTGGCCGTTTATCTTGCACAATCATATCAAGAAGAGGCCGTTCAGCTTCCGGATGTACAAGCGGCTCTCGAAACCGACACCCTAAGCGGCAGCGCAGACTTTCACGACGCCTGGTTGGGGATGCCTCGAGGCCGCACTGGCTCTATCATTACTTCCGTAGATTCTTCTGATGGCACAGCTCCGACAAGCTTCACGGTTTCTTCAAGTGGGAGTCGCAGCAACATCTCCTCTTTTGGTCGTGACCGGAGACGTGGTCGACGCCGGATGGCATGGAAAGAATCGCCACACAACAACCGTGCGAAGTTCAATGGGGTCAACAGTTCTGGCGAGCCACAAAAGGATCTTGCTTTCTTCTGTACCTTCTGTCCACGAGGTGAGTTTTTCGCAGTGCAAACTCTTCTGTTCCATATTAGTATAATGCCAGATCTGACATGAATAGCGTTCAAAACCAAATACGAGTGGGTCAGGCACGAAGACTCTGTACATGCACTCAGAACAACATGGATCTGTTGCGATACGAAGGCTCCGTTTCTCCAGACGTGTCCATTCTGTGGCCACATGCATCCTGATGATGCTCACATGGCAGGACACAAATATCAACAATGCTCGAACAAGCCAGAGTCTCAGCGGACGTTCTATCGCCGAGATCATTTTATTCAACACCTTCACCACATTCATTTCGCGAATGCAAAACACCCTTCCGTCCGTGTTGGCTGTCAAGCGCGACTCATGGCAACAGAGGGTCACAACTTTGGGTGCAAGGACCTGGCTATGAGATGGCGACGGTTCGGAGCTCCCATGAAGCGAGACGACCCAATGCTTCACTGTGGTATGTGTGGTAAAAGGTCGAAAGACTGGTCTGAGCGTTGTGAGCATGTCGCGCAACACCTCGTCGCTCGCGAGCACGATCGCTCTGCCTGGTGGCCCGAGCGGAAAGAGAATCACCTGGAAAACCTCTACTCAGCTTCGCCATTTGAGTCGTTTCGTTGCCGCTATTGCCTGAAAGTATTCACGGATGTCAAAGAGATGAATGCGCATAGTCATTGTAAGGTCTGGAGCTGTCGTTTCCTCAGAACCTTCGACGACGTTACTGCGAACAATGCAGGCCCGCCACTCTGTTCAGACTTTCCCTCTGCAAAGGCCCATCACTGTCATTTATGCGGTGCAGGATATCGTACGCCACATGCCGAGCACGCGCAAAATTATCATCGACATCGTTCGTGCAATCAGGAATTTTACACGTCTGAGGACGCCTTCTTAGCACATCTACACAACTTCCATAACGCATTACACCCGGCGCTGCTACATGGGAGCTCAGTCATCGAACAGAATTTCCTTCGCAACAAGGGAGCCTCATTCGAACCTGTCGAATTTAATGAAAGTTGGCAGCCATGCCTGATGGATCTCGATGATGCTCCGATAGGATTTGCTGTTGACAAAGCCTCGACTCCGCCAAGCATTGCGAAAAAAGGCAACGGACATATCAAGAAGCCAACACCTGTGCGCCAGAAGATACGACATGATCTTCAACGAAGTCCTATAGCGACTATCAAGGCGCAACGGCAACGTTCAGAAACCAACACATCAGGAAGTGATTCCCACAGTCCTAGATTCCTCCGTCTCAGTACTTTCGTGCCGTTTTGGTCGTCTCGCATCTTTTATTCACGTAGCAATCGGCCTTATCTCGTACCGAAGGATAATACCACTGTGCTGGAAGAAATTCAGAAGCCTCATGTTGCTTCCCTGGTCATGAGCTCCGGTCTAGTGGGCATGGCACTGACACGCTGGCTAATCAAGCCTCAACATTGTTCCTTAAGCGGGATGACTGAGCTCATAATCAGCGAGGATAACCGCGAATCATGAGAGAAATTCACTACCGTCAGCACTTTACTTGCCTTCTTTATGTTTGCACAATGCGCAAACTCAAGAAACGATGCTTGCTGCGAATCACCGATAGTACGCGAATAAATAGTGGCACATTGTTTCGAGTACTCGAGAACATTTCGCAAATTCGAGCTCGTTAAGAGTGCACAGTGTCTCTCGCATCCTCTACTCGGGTCCTCGTACCATAAACGAATCTAGGCCTGTTCGTGCTTCGTTGAGCTATTGGGATTATGAGCTGGATAACGAATGTAAAAGCGGGAGTATAACCACAAAATCAGCGAAAAGTTATGGTATGCACTGAATGTACTAAGGGAATCCGGCAGGCGTTATCTTCTACGAAGGTTCAATCGATTCCGAGTGATACGGGTAGTGCGCTTTATATACTCCAATCTGTGTTCTTGGGCTTTGTAGAGTACTCAATAACAGGTGTTTCTCTGATGATGACGCATTTGTTTGCGCATAACAATGTGAATCTGTTTGTAAGTCAACACTACTCTCGTTCTCCGAACACCAGCGCATACTTGCGTAAGAGTAGAGAGGCATACGGTTGCCTGCAATCGGGTTCCTTTTGAAACACGTAGCAACTCTTCTATCGACAACGACATGCAGAAATTGAGTGGATGAAAGCGGACCGAAAGCGGGGGAAACAAGCAAAGACTCAAGACATATGAGCATCAATGACGTTCACTCACGTCAGGCTAAGCCAACAATACCTCCAACTCGACTATATTTACACTCGATTGTAGAAGGGAAAATCCACATCGCGATATGCGCTGCTTGAACAGCCTACTATAGCGAGCATACACGAGTCACCAACGCTGCAATCAGAATAACTTCGTTGCATGTTTTAGAACTGAAGTAGTCATTTATAGATCTTTCGCAACAGCTTCCAGCGACTCCTTGAAGATGTTACAGGCCTGTGTCATTTCATCCTCGCTTATGGTCAGTGGTGGGATGAATCGAAGGACATCGAATACGGAGGTGCTCAGAAGAAGCATGTTGCGCTTCACACATTCCTGGACAATCTTCGGTGCTAGCTGCGGCTGACTCTGTGCGTCTTTCGAGGCGACATTGGACGAGTCGCGTTGAAGAGCCGGGTTCGCGAACTGCACCCCAACCATCAACCCGCTTCCACGGACGTCTTCGATTAGATTGCCAGCTTTTGTACCAGAAGATTTGAGATTGTTAAGGAAAGAAAAGATCTGCTTGGAGCGAGCGGCAACATTGTCGAGAATGCGTTCTTCTTTGAAGGCTTGGATCGTCGCTGTTGCGGCCGCGCATGCTACCGCATTACCGGCATATGTGCCACCCATGGATCCAGGCTTTTGTCGATCCATGAACTCTTTGCTGCTGGCGATACCGGACAGCGGAAACCCGTTGGCAATGCCTTTGGCAAATATGAGAATGTCAGGTCGCACACCAGACTCTTCTACAAACCACATGTGACCTGTGCGGCCCATCCCGGACTGGACCTCGTCTGCTATAAGCAAAATATTATGCTCGTCGCAGATTTTACGCAAGCCGTGCATGAATGCCGGAGGCGCAGGGACATAGCCTCCTTCACCTAGCACCGGTTCTAGAATTATGGCCGCAGTGTCTGCGGGAGACGTCTGCTGTTGCAAGGTGAGCTTCAGTTGCAGAAGTGACTGATTCACAAGTTCCTCGGTGGGTGTACCCGGTGTGGCTCCGCCAAACTGGCTGTAGTATGGAAAGGCAGTTGCAAATACACCGCCCATCAATGGACCATGGCCCTCGCCGTAAATGGTCTTAGACCGCGTCATTGAGGAAGTTGCATTTGTTCGGCCGTGGTATGAGCCTTGCATGACGATAATGTTGGGTTTCTTAGTGGCAGCACGGGCCAGCTTTACAGCTGCCTCAACTGCTTCTGCTCCCGAGTTCCAGAGGAAGACGGTGTCAAGTGAAGGGTCCGGCAGGATAGGTATCAACTCCTTTAGTAGAGTGATTTGTGCCGAGCTGAAGCCAATGTTGACTTGAGCATGTCTATCGAGGCGCAAGGCACAAAGTCAGCCAACGTTTCGCGGCATGTATCTACACTGTCACTTACGTGATCTTGCCGCATTGTTTCGCAGCGGCGGCGCTGACCTTAGGATGACAATGGCCCAAATTAACAACACCAATACCAGCTGTAAGATCGAGTAGCTTTACGCCTTTGTCCGTTGTGATCCACGTCCCATTGCCTTCTTCGAACACATGCTTAGTGAGACGCCCGATGCCCTTTGCAATGTGTTGCTCGCCAAATGCGGCAGCGTCCATGTCTGCGTGCAATGAATGTGTAGTAGAGAAAAGTCGTACGGGTGCTCGAGCGGGTCGCGAGAGAGCGGACGCGAGATTACGAGAGACTAGCGAGGGACCTTTGCACATCATAGCGGCGATGGGACTTTATTGCTACGGCGATGGTCGCTGCTTGAGTCAAGGTCGACTTTTACTGTAGTATCAAATGTTGCGGTTTGCTACGCGGCTTGACGCGGCCTGACGTATTATTGATATCTCCGGCGCTACCGGTACACGCCCCACGCGCTCTAGACGCTACGTGGGCGAAATCCACGTGGCCTAGCAATTCCCTTGTGTGGTGACATGGTTCTCGACAACACTTTGCAAGATATGCTAATATATACAATTACCGTTTGCGCTTCCGACAGTCTGACTGTAAAATCAACCCCGCTGACGGTACTAACATCGGATGGTACCACAGCGACGGATATGCCCTCCGCGTCGGCATCATCAGCAGACCGAAAGACACCATAATACTTAGCGATCCATAACCTCAATTTAGGATGGTCAAAGACACACATGTATAGCGCTACACACAATCACAGGCGTCGAATCCCCAGTACTATTTTCTAAAGCCAAGTGTTCGCCTATGTTGAGTTTCCGACCCTGTAAATGGAAAAGATTCCCCGTCACTGGGGCCCCAATTTCCTACATTTCGTCGGATACAATAACCTCTCCTGGATGTCTTCGCCCAATGAAATCTCCATCGCACAAAGTCACTAGGACGCAGTGCTATTCTTTCCCCCAACGCCTTGTTCCCACGCTTCCTCTCGGCCATGGCTGCCAAATCGGCCCTTACGCCTGTCTCCCTCACGTGAGACCTGCACGAATTGCTCGATCTTGCTCATCTGCTCTCCCAAATGAGGATGCTTGGCGAGTAACTCGTCAGGCTGCGCTGGGTGTGCGCCCTTGCTGTTCTGCTGGTTCACCAGGTTATTTGCCAAACAATCAAAGATCGGGTCGTTGTCCGGAACCGCCAGCTCACAGATGAGGGAGAGAAATCCTGTCGATGCATTGTTCTTGCGCACTCGGTCACATATGACCTTGGTGAAATGCCCGACATACGTGTTGTTCAGGCCCATAACACGGGCAGCCTGGCAGATCTTCAGGTTCTTGGCGTCGAACTTCTCGTCCGCATTGAGAGTAAGCGAGTAAACGCGACCCTGGTATGTCATCTCGTCCATCCAATGGAGATGGGCCATGGCTGCGTCAACGTCCATACTGCCAGTGGAGAAGGTTATCGAGGTCGCATCGGGCTTGTTGATGAAGTACTTGTAAGCCTTAGAAGAACACTGCATGAAGATATATTTCGGTAGCCGCATGAGTGATGCACTACCGAGCATGACTTCAACCTCAGGACCGTTGGCGAAGAGTACGCGATCCGCATGTGACATGTGCCGGATGTCCTGATCGACCTTGAACTTCGGAATCACACTAGTCTTCGCACGGTGACGAGTGGATTGGCCGTATGTGGGCTTCATCTTGGTCTTACCATTCAATGACTCAGACTTCTTTGCCATAGCGGACGGAGCCTTCTTAACGTACTTGGACGTATCGATAGCCATCTTCAACACCTTTGGCTTCTTAACAGGAGCCACGTTCTTAGGCATGTCTGGCGACCACAACTTCGGGTACTTAGATTCGTTGACAGTTGGGCCATATTTGTTAGGAAGAGCTTGAATTGAAGATTCCTCGACACCGTCAACTTGTGCCTCAGAGTGCAAGACAGCTTCAGGTAGGGGATCGATAGTAGTGACGTCAGGTGCTGCATCGATTTTGTCTTGCGATGAGCTGTCAGTATCATTTTGGATGTGCTCAGCCGCTGGCAAGGACTCCGACTCCGATTCTAGCTTCGATTCTAGCTCGCGGATGCGAACGCATTTCTCATCTAACTCTGACTCGAGCTGGTGGACACGACGGCTCTTTTCGTCGACTTCGCCAACCAATTCTTGTACGTACAAAAACTGGGTATGATTTTCAGTCTTGAGTTGCTCGGCGGTTGTCTCCTTCTCTTCTACGTTGCTCTCGAGGTCGGCGATATAGGTGTCCTTCTCTTTGACAACGACCTCAAGTTCAGCGATACGCACGTCTTTCGTAGACACAGTAGCTTCAAGCGTCACAATCTGCGCGACCTGCTGCACAACCTCAGCCTCGAGCGCGGTGATGCGTGGGCTCTTCCTATCAGGTAAGCTGGCGATGAAGTCTTCGTCGTCGTCGCTGTCGGCCCAATTGGTCTTCTTCTGAGTAAATGTTGCGCTGGCGCCGTTTGTCATACCTGCCATGCTTTCAGTCGCCGTGTCGGTTGTATCAAGGAAGTTCTGCTCACCCTTCAGAACCATGCGAGGCTTCACTTCAGTGAGCTCTCCATTTTGCTTGGGCGTAGCCACGGTGGGAATGAGGGTGGATGCCGTCGGTGCCTTGACTTCTTCACGCTTCTGCGCCCAAAACGATGAGGCAGTCTTCGCTCGATCCATGTTGCAGACAGATAGACGCAGTATACGGGCGTGTTTGGTACGTAGGGCTGCGTGTGGGTAGCTTCGATCGAATTGAGAAGGTGGAGTTGGAGGAGTTGGGGAGGGTTGCTTGGGTGTTTGTAGGGAACGGGGAGTGGGAGCTTTGAGAATTGGGGCTTTCATGCCGAGGGGCGTGCCGATTGCGCACGACTAAGACGTGAAATCAAATTTCACAATGCGTACACAGGTGAAGGAAGGCGCACGGTCTCCGCTTTCCGGCGCCAGGAGGGAATGAGCAACTATTCTAAGGCGATCTATCAATCAGCTTGCGTACCTGAGGCTATACAGAATCACCCAATGCGCTGAAATTTTATCAAGCCTTCACAAACGGCCGAGGCACCACTCTATATGACAGTGCAGCCCGCGCTTGATGTGTTTAACACAGTGCCAAGCGAAGTCGATAAAGTCCACGCTTTCTCATGGTTAAAGCACCTAAACCGAGTGCTTTGGGTAAAACAGGTCATCATGCCGAAAAGATTCATCGCGGGCGCTTGGTTTTGCGCTTGCAATCGAACGCTCACCCTCATTCATGACCGCGAGCCGCCGCTTGAGCTTCTCCAACCAGGCATGAGACAGAACTACAGGGCCATGGTCTTAGAGATTCGGCAGGGCTACTATGACAGCAAAGATGCACTCGATCTTTTCTATAAAAAAATAAAAAAAAAGGGGAAAGCTTAATTATCACAACCATAACAGCGATTCTAAACTCAACCTATGAACCTGAGCGGCTGCAGTAGCAAGATTAAGTTTGCTACGGACGTTGTAGCTCCAGGTGCAATATACATCAAGAACAGGTACGGGCAGCTACAAGACGAAGTCGCGAAGCCATGGAAGCTAAACCTGTTCGTCTTGGATTCTGCGCACTATTCCAGGCTACATAGAAACTGGCCATGGCGTCGCCAACACCTGGAACAACTACAGGAGGAGCATAATGTACAGCACAGAGTACTTATTCTATACTATGATGCTTCTACGACAGAAGCCTATGCACGCCCAGTCCTGAAGCAAATGAGGAGAGAAAAAAAGTATTATAGACGATGTTGTTAGAACTATGAAGGAACTGGCGAAAGTCGTGTCTCGTTAAGTGCGACGATATGTGAAAGGTTAATCGAACTCAAACTAAGTAAGCTCCGCTGGCGAGGAGACTTATAAGACTATATTGCTTAGGTTTAAACTGCTTTGATGGAGAGAAGTCCACACGAACATAACGTGAACTAGTCGAATATAGACTCTCGAATTTACTGCTTTTGCAGATGCTCCTGATTTCATTATTATCTGCTGTTTCTAATTGCTGCAAGGCAATCTATAGTCTAGAATAAGCGAAACTAGATGATAGGTATCTCGCGTTACAGCTTAGAGTTCTGCTAGACTAATAAGTCTATAAAGTATTATTCTAATAGAGTAGTATACTTACTAGTAACGTACTCTATAGGCGAGTAGATTATACGCCTAAGTAGATTAGTCTTACTAAGCTTCTACTAAAATCTATACTATACACTACTATAGAGCACTATTAAGAATTGTAATTAAGAATTATAATAAGCTATTCTACTTAGAATCTACTACTACTTCTTATTTATATATGCGCATATTATGCTCTGCCTTACTATAGTATCTATAGCGTTATTAGCTAAGCTTACTTATCTTAATATATACTCTTTTCTTTATCTTCTTTCTATTACTATTAGAACTAGAATTATATTTTCTAGATATATTATATATAAAAATTTAGATATTAAGATACTAAGTATAATAGGCTAGTAAATAGGTATAGATAACTTATATATAGATATAAGTTAGAGTATAGTTAAATATAGGTTAACTAAGGTTAAGTTAATGCTAAGACTATATAAGTTAGAGTTAAGTATTATATAATAAAGTTAAGTCTAGATTAAGTTATTCTACTATAAAGTTAAGTTATAGTTAAGTTTTATAGTACCTAATAAGTTATAAGTAAACTAAGCTTATTTTAGAAGATATATATATTATTTATCTTATATAATTATTATATTAATTCTAGAAAAGTATATACGTTATTTATCTTATATAACGTAATCTACTACTAAGTAACTTACCTTACTAAGTAACCTAAAACTTACTAAGCTACGTATATTCTCTTTTTCTCTAATATATCTTAACTACCTAACGCGTTATTGCTCTAAAATAAAGTTAGAATTTAGCTTACTATTAATGCTATATAATCTAAATAATTCTAAAGCTACTAAGCTGCTATTACTGCATTTAATATTAATTACTATACTTTTAATTACTATATTAAAGAACTTATCTCTTATGCAGAAACTACCTTTAACTGCTAGAAACTTACTATAACTAAAGAGTAGATAATTATCTAATATATACTTAACTTTAATTTATAAGAATTTATGCTCTAGCTATATAAGATAGCAGATATAGCTAATAAGCTACTAGGTATAAGAGATAGTAAGCTTATTAGTAAGTACTAAGCTAAGCGCTTTATAATGCGTTTATCTAAGCTTAAGATAGCCTTTAATTAAGTAAAGAATAAGCAGAAAATACTCTAAGAAGACCTAGAGATTATTAGCGTATAGTTTAAGCTTATAGATAAGACTATAGCTAAGTATAGTATCTACTAGAATAATATGTATAACTTTAATAAGACTAGCTTCTAGATAGGCGTAATTAGCTCTATAAAGGTTATTATAGGCGTAAAGAGATATACTTAACCTAAGCTTATTTAACTAAGTAATTATAAGTAAGTTATAGTAATCTAGAGTATCTATACTGCTAAGTATATAACTCTACTCTTTATTATTTATAAAAGATATATCTATATCTTAGTATAGTATAAGAAGGCTTTAATACTGCATAATTAGAAGCTATTAGTCTCTAAGAATAGCTAGATAAATAATACGCTTAGTCTAGAATAGTTAAAGTATTTTAATATATATATAAAGGCGTATTAAGTAGAAGTATACTAGCTACTTATTCTAGATAGCTATAAGAGCTATCTTAACTAGAATTTTAAGAACTACTGCATTAAGAATAAGATCTTAACTCTTTATATACTAGCTTATTTATTGTATATTCTCTAGCTACTTAATATAGTCTATTTTTTATTATTAAAGCGTAAGTACTCTTAATATATCTAGAACTTAGCATAAAAATATATCTTCTATATTAATAAAGAAAGCTTCTTTTCTATCTTTAAAGACGCGTTTTTTAATATATTTATAGAAAAGAACTATTAAAAGGCTTTTAAAGCTTTAAGACTTATTTCTATTAATATATAAGTAGTATTAGATTACTTAGAAGTATACTTATATACTCTACTAGAATCTTTTCTTTTAGTAACTTTATAGCAGTTAAAGACTCTAAGCAATACTTATAAGTTTAGATCTTAGTTAAAGCTTATACGCAATTTCTTACTTAGGTTACTTATTTTAGCTTAAGCTAGCTTCTCTTAGCTTATAAAAGATAATAAGCTAATGCTATATAAAAATACTCTTTAATATATCTAGATTTATAAGCTTAAAGAGTAATTAGTAGAAATAACTAAGCAGAAATTACGTAAGTATAAGCAGATCTAGCAGAGTAGTACTATAGAGTATAGTAAGATAGCAACGCAAATAGCTATAGAGGCGTCTATAGCTACTAAGCAGTTAAAGAAGAGTTATAGTAGAGGTAGTTAAGAAAGAGCTTAACTAGCTACTTATACGCGCTATAGAAACTATAGTAGAACTAGGCATAACGCGCAGATATGCAAAAAGAATATAGAGATATCTTCTAAATTAGATATAGGTATAATAGATATAGGCTCTCTTATAGATAGTAATAAAATTAAAGATGCATAACTAAAGTTTCTTATACTAAGAAATTTTAGATTACTTAGTAAGGTAGATTACTTAGTAGTAGATTACGTTAATTATTATATTATATTTTTAGTTAAAGTAGTAAATATTATAATTAATATAAGAAATATATTATTTGCTAACTATACTATTATTATACTTCTTTATTACGCTTATTAGTATAGCGTAATAGCTTTACTTATTTTTATAATAGCTAAGCATAATATAAAGAAGTACTAAAGCTCTATTATATAATATATATATTATTATCTTTATTCTTCTTTATATTACTTTAATATATACTTTTACTCTTATTTAGTATATAAATAAGAGGTAGTAATATAAGAAGATTATCTATCTTCTTATCTAGTAGCAGAGTATTATCTACTAGAGATAAAGAAAATAATAAGTTACTTATTACTAAAAGAGTAAGTATAGTTAAATCTTTCTCTACCTTAATATTTATATACTTTTTTCTTATTTATTATCTTATACTTAAGAATTATAATATCTTAGATAGACTAGGCGCTTAGTCTATACTAGTAATCTTCAATTATTTTATTTATAGTATTAAATACTGACTCTATACTAACTTATATAATCTATACTACTAGTATATATAAGAAAGTAGTAGGTAATATAAAGATAAATAACTACTACTCTCTATAAATAGAAAGATAACTATTAAGTAATAATAGATAACTATAAGAATAGTTATATCGTTAGGAAAACCAAAAATCTATTAAATATTTATTTCTATTAATACTGTAGAATTAACTATGTTGCTAGCAAGTTAATTAATTTAAGAAATTTATATTTATTATTAAATATACTTTAAAATAAAACTTTATTAAAATAGTTAGTACTATTAGAATTATTAGAACTATTAACGTAATAGTCTAGCATATAACTTTACTATCTTTAATTATTATATTTTTTTTTTCTTTACTTACTCTATCTTTTTATCTATGCTATTAAAGTTTACTTCTTTAATATACTTTTCTTAGTATCTTACTATATATTTACTTCTTTCTGCATTATAACTAGATATTATAGATATTACTAGAAAGAGCTTTATTAGAATTATTAGTAATATAAGAATTATTCTATTACTATGCTAGTTCTATATTCTATATAGTTATCTACTATTAAGCACTATTAAGTACTATTAAGTACTATTAAGTACCTTTTCTAGTAGTGCGCTAGATCTTAGCAGAGTACTTCTAAACTTATAAAAATTAGTTTAGTTTAATGCTAGTCTATGCGTTAATCTATAACTATTAATTCTCTACCTTATAGTTTATCTTAGAAAGTTATTTTAACGTTCTACTTACTTAGTACTTTAAGTTCTAGTTTACTATCTAAGTTAAAATAGATAATACTAATATATATTTCTGCTAACTAGCTAAGTTAGTATACTTAGAATATAAATTAATCTTATATATTCTACCTATCTTATAGCTCTATAATAACAACGTGCGTAGCTTCTATTAGTATAATTATCTCTATAAATGCTATTAAAGCTACTATAATTTAAGGCCTATCTAGATCTCTCTATTTAGTAAGCTTAAGGTTAATTTTATACTATATTATACCTCTCTGCATAACTAAGATACTCTTATTACTAAACTTCTCTCTTAAGCCTAGCTATATTACTCTCTATATAATTAGTTTATATAACTCTATAAGAATTTTAGCGCAGACTTTCTTTAGCAGTAGTAGTATATTAGCTACTTTTACTATATCTTCTACTATAATACTCTATATCTAGCTTAGT